>NW_015176487.1:246196-347771 GCF_001447785.1 Gekko japonicus | reverse complement strand
TGTGAACTAAGGCCTCCAAACTCACTGCAAGCTCCACTGATCACATGGGGAGCCAACTTGTCTTCCTTTTCCCACCTGTGTGTACCCTTGAACATTTTGAACATTTTTGCCTTTGTCTTCCTTTTGCCTAAAGGAATCTGCCTCTAAGCATGGTTTCATTTTGCATCATGTACTGTATCTGTGTGTACCCTTGAACATTTTGAACATTTCCTTTGAACACCCTGAACAAACTATCTGCTGTTCCTCATGCCAATGAACTTTCGCCAGTGTGAACCACAAATCACAACTACCACAACTGTTCCAGCCCCCACCAGATGCCATGGAATGCCCTGTGATCATGACTACCTGGGGGGGTGGCTTGAAAAATGTATTCAATATCTTGTAATCATTGTTTTACGTTTCCTTGTCCTGCGTTTCATATACTGTATATTTCAATCTTGGTGCTTGTCCTGCAACCCCAACAGACGAACTACCTATTCTGCAGCTACTCCACGGCCATTAGTGCTCTCTCTCTATAACATTCCTTCTGATCCCTCTGCGGAGGAATCAGACAATTCTGAAGAAGAACAATGTCTGCTTTAAAGACAAAAAAAGTGTGGCATGTGGGCACCAGATTAGCGATTAAGGCACACCGGTCCTAGTCCAGCCCATATCCCAGACTCTGTAAATATCTGGATATTGATCAGTAACTCTAATCAACAGGACATAGCTCTAAAGCTAACAACCTTTGCACAGCCACAGTACCTATGGGCATGTTGTAGACGGTAGTTTGTTAATCAATGTTACAATGTAATCCTTTAAGCAAATCCCCCGAAAGTTATTGTTCTCCTCTGGTTTTCTGAATGTGAACCCTGAACCCCAGCTGTGTGAACTCTCAACCCCAGCACACGGATGGAGGGGAGGGGGGAAGCAGAATGGGCATATAATAAACTGCTGCTGCCTTGAGAGGCAGACTGATTTCTCTACCCTCAAGAGAGTTGTCTCGCGTGATTCTTCAGGTTGCCCCCACAAGTCTTGTGCCTTCTTTTAGAACAGAATCCCACCCACCATTGGCAGATATTTTCTAGGGCTCTCATAAGGGCCAAGTAGTTTTTATTTGCACATTAACTCTCTGTGGATTAATTTTTCAATTAAAAATGATAATATCACAGTACTGTAATATAGACGTTAACTGGAGCATTTTTATTGCAATTTTTTTTCCTCAGTGACACAAAACATCATTAGAACACTTTTATACAGATCATGACCACCAGATCTGCTCTCCTGCCACTAATAGCTGTCAGGCCAGTTTGGGACCATGTGAATATATGTGCAGATTGCCATTTGCCTCATCGCTGGTCCCTGGCAGGTGCGTTGATCATGCCGCATGCTACATGCACTGCTAGAGGAATCAACACAGCATCAAGGTGGTTGTAAGTTCACTCCTATGGTATGTGATCAACCCAGTGCAATGGAACTATGGTGGATATGGGGATGGAAGCTGCCTTCCAAACTATACTCCTTGCCAGATGACAAACCTCATGCTGAAAGGGGTGCTTGAGTGCACAGTTTCTGCCCTATCCAGTTGTGAGGGCAACACACTGCACACACAATCCTTTCAGAAAATTGGTGACAGCTCCAAAAAACACACTGCACACATAATCCTTTCAGAAAATTGGTGACAGCTCCAAAAACCTGCACAGGAAGGGGAGGACCTGTGTCCTCCCTGCTTCTGCTTCCCTGCCAAATGACTGGCATAACTGTAAACTTTTGCATGTTGGACATTACATTAGAGCCAATGTGTTTTGGGAGATGCTGACCTTTTCTGCACAGGTTGTTCACCCCAGATTCAATGCTGTGGGGAAGTGGGGTTTTTTGATGCTTCACCACAGCACTGAGAAGAAGGAGAAGAAGAAGAAGAGGAAGAGGAAGAAGAGGAGGAGGAGGACGAAGAGGAGGACGAGGAGGAGATTGGATTTATACCCCACCCTTCACTTGGAGTCTCAGAGTGGCTTACAAACTCCTTTCCCTTCCCCTCCCCACAACAGATACCCTGTGAGGTAGGTGGGGCTGAGAGAACTCTGACACAAACTGCCCTATCAATGACAGCTCTGACAGAATTATGGCTTGCCCAAGGTCATCCAGCAGCTGCAAGCGGAGGAGTGGGGAATCAAACCCGGTTCTCCCAGATTAGAGTCCGCGCACTTAACCACTATACCTCTGGCTTTTCTTCAGCCATTCCTAAAATTGCTTTGCTGTGAAGTTTTAGAAAGACTGCAGCAAAGTGTGGGTGACTGTTGTGTAGGTATGAGCTTCTTAAAAAATCAGCAACTGTATATTGTTATAACATTATAACAGTCCATGTATGAGGTTCTCTGAATTCCCAGCTTTCATTTAATTGCCATCTTTCCCTTCATATCTTTGGAATGGACAAGGCTAGAGATTTACATTTAAAAAAATGAAAGTTGGGAATTAAGGGAACCCGATTCACTAATAAGAGTAATGTTAGAATTATATTACAATATTTAATTGTTGAATTTTTTAAAAGGCAACTGAAAAAGGCCAGGTCATGGGAGTGGGCCCTGACCTGGATAGCCCCGGCTAGTGTGTTCTTGTCTGATCTCAAAAGCTAAGTAGGGTCAGCCTTGGTTAGTACTTAGATGGGAGACCATCAAGGAAGTCCAGGGGCGCTACATGCAGGAAGCCAATGGCAAACCACCTCTGTTTGTCTCTTGCCTTGAAAACACTACAGGTTCACATGGTGACTGTGACTTGACAAAGAAAAATGGGGATAAGGCCATAAGGGCATGGTTGAAGCCTGGGCACCAAGCACTGTATTTATTTATTTTTATTTATTTATTTTGGATTTATATCCTGCCCTTCCGAAGGGCTCAGGGCAGCTAACATACGGCTAATGCCAGAATTAAATAGGTAAAATGCAATAAAACAGCGTTAAACATCCACAGTAAAATCCCATA
The DNA here is from genome assembly GCF_001447785.1 of Gekko japonicus. Classification (NCBI taxonomy): domain Eukaryota; kingdom Metazoa; phylum Chordata; class Lepidosauria; order Squamata; family Gekkonidae; genus Gekko; species Gekko japonicus. Next base: position 344,814 of record NW_015176487.1, on the reverse strand, counting down.
AACAATGTTTAAGGTGCTCTGACTATATATAGATCCCCAAGATGGACAGTAGTCTCAATTCGACGGCCAGCTTTATTAAATAGTGAGGACTCCAGCGATGATGTTCTACCCGCTTCCGCCAGGTGACGCATACCCCACATAATAGGGGTAAGTGGTGTAACAGTACAGCGGTGGCGGAATAGTGTCGGCAGTGGTGGAATAGTGGTATCAGCAGCCTCAGTGCAATGAGGAAACCACAGAAGCCCTATTGTCATGTAGAAAACACTATTATCTTATATCCATTACCTGCAGTTCAGCAATGCAGCTCTGCTTGGACAAGCAGGACCCCCTCACTTTCAGCTGGCATAAGGAGAAAAGTTGAGTCACTAATAGAAGCTCTGGGTCTGTACAGGCTTTAGAAAACAGCCACAGACAGAATCTAGATATATTCAGAAAATCTAGACATATTTATAGGAAGCTCATCAGAAGTAAGCCCATTTCACAAAGGTCAGCTCCAATAAAAATCCACATGCTAACTTGCATGAATGAATGATTACTTATTGCAGTTCTATCCACTTCCAAGCCCACAGCAGCTACAAAAACATTCCATGCAAAATGATGCAATAAGATCACGTCAAAAACAAACAAAAACAGTACAATCAGCAGATAAAATATTCAACAATAATAATCTTATAATAATAATAATAATAATAATAATAATAATAATATATACACTCACACAACCATTCACAACCATCCCATAACTCCCTTAAGGTTCACATTGCAACCTAAACCACCAATGTCACCCAAATTCCAACTTCATGCAGCATTTAAAGCAATAATAGCTCTCGAATAAAAACTGTTTTTTAATCTGTTTGTCCTTGTTTTAATTGTCCTATATCTTCTACCCGAATGCCGCAGTTCAAACAGGGAGTGTTCAGGGTGTGACAAATCTTGCAAAATGTTCTTTGCTTTTTTCAAGCATCGAGAACTATACAATTCCTCCAGGAACGGGAGAGGGCAGCCAATAATCTTCTGGGCTGTGATGATAACTCTCTGGAGTGCTTTCCTCTCCACAGCCGTACAGCTGGCAAACCAGGCACAGACGCAGTATGTTAAAATGCTCTCTATTGAGCAACGATAGGAGGACATCAGTATTTTCTCACTCAAGTTATTTTTCTTTAAAAGTCTGAGAAAAAAGAGCCTCTGCTGGGCCTTCTTCACCAGAGCAGTGGTGTTAGCGCTCCAGGTCAAGTTTTGCTCAATAATCACTCCCAAAAACTTAAAAGTAGCCACCCTCTCCACACGTTCTCCACCAATAAACAGTGGCTGGATGTCCGTTTTGTTCCTCCTATAGTCCACTACCAATTCCTTGGTCTTGGTGGTGTTGATCTACAATGAGTAAATGCTTGATTACATTTAAAAGCACAACCAGCACATCTGGTCCAGCATTCAAACAACCATGCTCCCCACAAATTCTTTCCCAGTGAAGAGAGACCTTTTCATTAACCCCTCCCTCCACATCAGTGTTTTCCAAATGGTGTTCTGGGGTTCTTCTGAAGCTAATCAGCAGTGTCTTCACAAGAAGATCATTTCATGGCAGAATAGTGTCCCTGATATACAGGCAGACCACTACTAGAGTGCCGCCCTGAGCCCACTCTGGGGAGGGTGGGGTATACATTTAATAATAAATAAATAAATAAATAAATAAATCCCCTAAAATGGGGCCGTGTTTTGTGTGTTCTCTCAAGTGCATTCAAAGGTAACACAGAGCAACAGTGACACTTAACGGGCCTGACCAACACTTGCTGTGAACTGAATGTTTATCTCAAATACTCTGCAACAGGCAGGCTAGGTTTTCTCTGAAACTGGATACTGACGCAGTAATGGATCCCTGAAGTTGGAAAACAACAAGACAGAGCTAGTTTTGCTAGTGATTTGATGGCTGATTGTTATTGCTTACAGTCCTGTTGTTTATGAACAACATTAATTCCGGGGGGGGGAGGGTGCACATGGGTCCTGATACAGACACTTTCTGCCCTTAGAGTGGTATCATCTGCATATTTGAGGTTGTTGATGTTTTTCCCAGCAATCTTAATTCCGGCTGGGTGACAATATACATCCTTGTCATACTCGTTTTCCTATGCTAAACCCATCAGTTGTTCCATTTCCGGTTCTAACTGTCGCTTCTTGACCCTTATACAGGTTTCTCAGGAGACATGTGAGGTGGTCTGGTACTCCCATCTCTTTAAGGACTTGCCACAGTTTGTTGTGATCCACACAATCAAAGGTTTTAGTGTAGTCAATGAAGCAGAAGTAGATGTTTTTCTGGTACTCCCTTGCTTTCTCCATAATCCAGTGAATGTTGGCAATTTGATCTCTTGTTCCTCTACCTCTTCAAAACCGAGCTTGTACTTCTGGAAGTTCTCTATCCATGTACTGCTGAAGCCTAGCTTGTAGGATCTTGAGCATGACCTTTCTAGCTTGTGAAATGAGTGCAATTGTGCGATAGTTTGAACACTCCTTGGCATTGCCCTTCTTTAGGATTGGAATGTAAACTGATCTTTTCCAGTCCTGTGGCCACTGTTGCGTTTTCCAAATTTGCTGGCATATTGAGTGCAGCACTTTAACAGCATCATCTTTTAAGACTTTGAATAGCTCAGCTGGGATACCATCACCTCTGCTAGCTTTATTGTTAGTAATGCTTTTTTTGGTGTTAGTTCTAGGAGGATTACTGTGATGTTGAATGGTTTGCCTTGGATTTGGACCGAGATCATTCTGTCGTTTTTGAGATTGTATCCCATTACTGCCTTTTTCACTCTGTTGTTGACTATAAAGGCCACACCATGTTTTCTACGGGATTCTTGGCCACAGTAGTAGATATAATGGTCTTCTGAGTTAAATTCACCCATTCCTGTCCACTTTAGTTCCCTGATTCCCAAGATGTTGAAGTTCAGTCTTGCCATCTCATTTTTGACCACATCCAACTTACCTCGATTCATAGATCTTACATTCCAGGTTCCTATGCAATATTGTTCTTTGCAGCATCGACTTTCCTTCCACCATCAGACATATCCACATCTGAGCGTCCTTTCCGCTTTGGCCCAGCCACTTCACTCTTCCTGGGGTTACTGGTTCTTGCCCTCAGTTCTTCCCCAGCAGCATATTGGACACCTTCTGACCTGAAGGGCTCATCTTCTGGCGTCATATCTTTTAGCCTTTTGTTACTGTCCACGGTGTTTTCTTGGCAAAGATACTGGAGTGAGTTGCCATTTTCTTCTCCAGGGGATCACATTTTGTCTGAGTTCTCCATTGGGGCCTGTCCATCCTGAGTGAACCTCCACGGCATCGCCTGCAGCCTCACTGAACCACACAAGCCCCCTCCCCACGTCAAGGCAGTGATCCATGAGAGAGGAATGTCAGACACATGGCTACATTTCCTGGGTCATACTAAGATATAGTGCCTTGGATCCATCAGAACATCCAAAGCAAGATGGGACATCAAGGCGGGGGGGAGGAGATGTTCACACGCCCTGCTGGCTAGTTGGTCAGTAGGGTTGCCAACTTCCGCCTATGAAACGGAAATTCCTGGAGATTTGTGGGCAGTGTGTGCAAAAGGGGGAATTTAGGGAATCTATAGTATATAATAGGAGCTGCGGTGGCTCAAGTAATTAAGACGCTGAACTGCAGGCTGTGGAAGGTCAGTAGTTCAGCAGTTCGAGACCCGAGTGTGCCTCATGATGGAGTGAGCTCCCGTCTCTAGTTCCAGCTCCTGCCAACCTAGCAGTTCGAAAGCAAGAAATTGCAAGTAGATAAATAGGTACCACTTCGGTGGGAAGGTAACAGCGTTCCGTGCGCCTTTGTGTTTAGTCATGCCGGCCACATGACCACGGAAACGTCTTCGGACAGCACTGGCTCTTCGGCTTTGAAACGGACATGAGCACCGCAACCCTAGAGTCGGATTTGACTGGCTTTCGAGCAAGGGAACCTTTACCTTTACCTTTATAGTATATAATAGACTCTGCCCTCTGAAACTGCCATTTTCTCCAGGGCAACTGATCTCTGTAGTCTAGAGATCAGTTGTAATTCTGGGAGAATTCCAGGTCTGACCTGGAGGTTGGCAACCATACTGGTCATCCCCCTGCCAGCCTAACTGCAGCTCCACCCTACAGCACAGTAAACCCAGACAGGTCGTCCCCCCATTTGTTTGGACACAAATGTACATCCCTGAAACCAGTGGCACCCGGGCAGTTGTAGTTCTTGTTGGCTGGCATCTTGGGAGTCTGAGAAACTCTACCGTGGAGAAAAATCAGCCAAAGATTCTAAAGACACGTATTGAACATTGATTTCTTTTTATTGTATATGAGCTGATGCCTATGGAGTCCTTTTGCTTCAGTCACTGCATGATAAATGGTTAACTAGAACAGCGTTTGCTCCTGCAAAGACTTTTTAATAAGAAGGTTAGAGCAGGAATACTTGATTACATGTAACAAAGAGATAAAAACAGGAAGTAGATTTCTGAGCCACTGGTATCTCATTTTCACCAAAATTAGCCTTTCTGGGCTGCATGACTAGTGCCTTTACAATTTCCTTATTTAGTGATGTGCTTGCTGTAATAAACATTGGAACACAGGGTCCCAATAACCTGATGGTCAAGTTTCTAGACCTTACTACCGCAGTAACATTCCGAGAAGCTGGAAGCAGTGTTTACAGAAGACCTGATGGAGCTACTTTGATCCACATAACTATCAGCCTTTCCCTCACAGCTTCCAGACAGGAAACCTTTACCTGTTTCTACAAATTTAGAAATTGGTTCATACCAGGGGTCATTTCGTAGAAAAAGAGCTAGGGGGACTCATTAGCATAACTCATTAGCATATGCCACACCCCCTGACATCACCGGAAGTGTGTCCTCCCCACAGCTGGCGGCGACCTCCAGCGGGCACCAGCAGGGAGCTCCAGGCCCCGCCCTCCCGCACCTCACCCGGGGGGATGGCGTCCCCCCCCAAATGACCCCTGGTTCATACCCTGGTGTTCCAATACTTACGTCTCATCAGTGAAGGCGATTCCAAAGTATTCCTTTTCTTTCAGGTTGAAATGTGATGCCACCAGGTCTAGTAGCTCCTTGGCCAAAAGCTTTGGCTAGAAAACAAGGGAAATAATTACCAATATGCTCAGCCAGACAGGGTGGGAAAGAGAAGGAACAAAATAAGGAGAGAGACTTGAGCCTTTAGAAACAACTCAAGGACTGGACAAGGCATGTGCACAGCAGTAGCAGCCAGAGCCACCGAAGGAAGGAGGCCAGCTGAGCCAGGCTCCATACAAATTCATATATTGTGGCATTGTGTTCTGCACCTGGCAACGCCTGGCAGCTACAGCTCTGCTGTAATTCAGATCATTCTATAAATGAACAATTATGTTGCCCAGGCAGAAAGACTGGCACCAGCCTCTAAGCTTGTGCATATGCAAATTCCTCAGTAGGGTGCTGTGTGTACTGAGTACACGCGGTGGCTGGTGAATCCACCCCAGCTGATTTGGGGTGGCAGAAGCCATGAGAGTCACAATCATCAGTAGCATTGTTCTGAGGAAACATTTCACCTCTCAGCACACAATTGTGTGTGTGTGGGGGGGGAGGTAGGTAGTCATTAAATGAAATCCACTTCATCTCAATTTTAGCCCCTCCCACTGGTCCCTAGAAGCCAGGGGTCCCCAACCCTTTTTGTGATTGTAGCAGGTGCCACAACAAAATGGCTGCCGTGGGCTCTGGGGCCAATGACAAAATGTTGTGAGGTTCCAAGCTAAGTATCCTTGAATGATGGAGACACCTGTGCACTGAAATGAGAGAACTAAGTCTATGTTCTCATGAACATTATGACAGTATCCTGTTACCAAAAAACCCACACACCAATCACTGCAAATAAAATAAAATTAAAAATTCAGCAACAAGCATCAGCATCAAGTTGTGGGATGCCAGTCCAGCTCCTTCATTTTTACCCTGCCACTCACTGGAGCAAGGATGATAAACAGAGAGCAGAAATTCCCTGTCCACAGTAGGCATTTGGCTATCCTAATCCCATAAACTCTTTAGATCAGACATGTACCTAGAGTTCCATGCTAGGAGCTCAATTCCCAGGCATGTGGGGGTCCAACTTGGACTGGGACTACAACATCCACAAGAGGGGGCTTAAGTCCCACACACACACTGTCTTCCAGATCTGAGAAGACCCGAGGGAATTGATATTTGCCCTGTTGGAGAACCTTCCATGTACTGACTGGCTACATGTAAGTTTCCACAGCAGGGCAAACAGTGCCTCCTGGGGCCATTTTAGGATGGGGAAATGGGCTTAAGCCCCCTCTCCTTGTGCCCCACAGTCCCAATCCAAATTGGAGCCCCATGTGCCTGGGAACTGAGTTCCCAGCATGGAACTCCAGGAGCATGTCTGTTGACAGTGCCCATGTCTGCCATGTGGACCTTGTAACATGGGAATCAGCCGTGAGATAGCTGAGACGAGACCTGTAGCTAAAGTGGGGCCTCCCGGGGCCGCCCCCCGACTTCCTTCCAAGGCCCCACAACTTCCTTCGCAGTCCAGCGCCACAATCCCCCCCCCCGGATGTCCAGACAACTCGCTGCCTTCCCTTCCCTTTCCCCACCTGCCAGCAGCCCCACTTGTATGGATACATACAGACCGATTTCCCACAAGGCTGCTCCACGCTCACTCTTCCCTTTTGCCCGATGGTACGTGTCATTTTCACACAAGCTGCTGCGTGGCCGCATTTTGCCCCGCAGCTTCGCGTGATTTTTCCTGCGTCTACTCAATCCTGTTTTTTGATGGTGCCATTGCGGAGCACATGGAGGAGAGGGGAGACAAGATGAGGTGGCAGCTGCACCCTGCAGCAGCACTCCATCCCAGGCTGGCCGCACTTGGTCTTGGCTGGCTAAAGGGTCTCTTAGCAGGCGAGCACACCAGTGCACTGCTCCACCGCCTCACCTTCCCATCTGCCTTCCCCACCTGGCCCCTGTAAAAGGGAGAGCAGCCGGTGGCTGGCTGGGCTCTCCAAATGGGCGAGTGCACCGGCGCGCTCCTCCACCGCTTTCCCGCCTGTCTGCCTTGCCTACAGGGTGAGTGAGTTGGTGGGGGGGTAGGGGTCCAGGCTCGAGAACCCCCCTCTGTGGGGGAAGGAGAGGCCATCAGATGCAGCTGGGTGAAAGGGGCACTTAATTTAACTCACTTTAACCAAATCAATTAGGTGCCCCCCGAAAAATTTATAGGCCCCCTGACACAAGAAATCCTGGCTACGGGCCTGGCTGAGACTCTTGGAGGGGCTGGCATGAGACCCCAATAGAAGGGAGGAAGATCAAATCTAGTACATGGGGGGCATGTGGGTTGTCAGCACGCTAAAGGGAGATCCCACCTGGGATCCTAACATGGGTGGATCTGAAGAGAATAAACAAAGCAATACAAAGCCCACAAACTAGACTGCTGCCCTCTAAAAGGCCCTGTATGACCTTGGCCCCTCATATCTGCAGGACGGCCCCTCCTCCTATGTTCTGCCATGATAGCTTCACTCATCTGTTCAGGCCCCTCCGTGGGTGCCACGGAATAAATGAGTAAGCTCACCATCTGCCCACATGCGTGTTTCCTGTTGTGGCCCCTGATTACAGAAGGGTTTGCCCGAGGAGGGTCAGGAAAGCTCACACTCTTCTGTCATTCTGCAAACTGTGTAAAACAGAGTTGTTCCTGAAGGCTTTTCTACAAAGGTAATAATGCTATACAGTAACAAAATGGTTCCGGAAGGTGCTTTATAAAGGGAAAAGACTCTACCACTGTTATTTTAGGACATAAAGGGTGCATTCAGGCGGGGCATTTTAGCCGGCATAAACTGCTCCGGTTGGAACCAGAGCCGTTTGATCCGGAAGAAATGTGATCACACTTACCTCCTGACAGCACAGCACATCGCAATATGCCCGTCCACACTTCAGGCACTCAGTTACTCTGAAACTGGCCTCCGTGAGGTCCCAGACTCATCTAAAGCCTTACACTAGGCCCCCCCTTTTTTTAACAAACGCCGGGGCGGAGCTTCGCCCAAGTGCACATTGAGGAGGCTTAAAAAAAAATGGCGGCTGAAAAGCGGAAGCCTCGGCTTCAGAACAGAAGTGGCTCTACACCGGCGGAGAGCGATCAGACGGGGATAATGCGGCTGGAACCTGTGCACTCAGGATACCACCACTTGGGGACCTAGTAGCAGAATACAACGGTTTAAAGCTGTTTGCAACGGTTAGGGACGGAAGGCAGATGTTTGCCGTGTGATCGCCTGTAAGTACACCGATTCCAACCAGTATCTATACCGGCATAAATGCCCCGTCTGAATGCACCCATTATCTGTTCGCTGCATGCATTATAATGTTGTCACTGCATTGTTTTCTACTGATGTAGTACCGTTTTTTGTGCATAGGACCTGCACTCTGCATGATGTTTAATACAGTGTGCTTCTTCTAGCCCAGGCTAGCCCCATCAAGTACCAGAAGCTAAGCAGGGCCATTCCTGGTTAGTACTCAGTGAGTAAGACTCAGTGAGAAGGGTGGACTATAAAAATTGTATATAAATCAATAAATATTAATGCCAAAGAGAGGCAACACTGTGCTTGTGCCAGGCTACCCGGTGAATTCCTAGCAGAGAGGAGATTTGAACCGGAGAGACTTCCTGTCTTACAGGGCTCCCTTTCTTAGCCAGTACACAACGATTGCTCCAGACATCTCACAGGACTTGGCTCCCAGGCAGGAGCAACAGCAGCTGCTGCTGAGAGCATCTCAGCTGTCCGTGGGGACCTTTAATAAGCTAAATAAATGCAAAGTGTTGCTCATTATTTCTGTGGAGTGGAACAGACTGATTGCTGAAGATCCATGAGGTCATCCTTCAGTGCAATCTATAGATCCCAGGGTGATAAGGTTTCCCCACCCCCTCCAACACCTTTATTTCCTATTTTGTACCATCTGCAGATTTGTAACATAATACCCTTGGCTATAAGCAAATTTCCTTCATGACTCATTAGTTTAGCAGGAGAGTGGGGCGTGGTATGCAAGCATCTCTACTGCTAGATCTGCTGCAGATGCCCTGTCTCTTTAAGAATACCCTGCTATCTGTTAGGAGAAGGTAAGTCTTCCCTTGAGAGATAAAATGTGTGTGGTGGGGAGGGGGCAGGGGAGAACAATGGGTGAGATGAAGTCAGCACTGGCTGTAAGCCAGGTTAGTTACTGTTTTGGCATCTCTGCGGGGCTTTAATACTGTGACGCTGAGCCCTGCTAGCCCACAATTATTCTCCACAGCCATCCCAAGTTTTGCCGGCAGCTGTGCAAAGTTATTGTTCTTTTCAGCACTCCTGGCTCCAAACTGAAAGAGTTTCTATGAGTGGGGCTGATCAACTGCAAAAGAGTCTGTAAAGCTGTTTACAGATGTTTATTTCTCAGGAGCAACATCCCCTTTCCTGACCTCTGCGAACCTCTCCTGTAGGGAACCCTCTCCTTGAGTGTCTGCAGTTTCAGAACTGCACTGTTGTAATGGGGAAGGGAGGTTTTCTGAGGGGACCATGTCTATTCCATCTGTTTATCTGCCACTCAACCTAACCTCACAGAATTCAAAGTGCTAGCAAAAGGTTTCTTTTGGTTTTAATGGGTTCTATGTGGATTTTACAGCACTGACCAAAATCAACTAGCCCTGCTTACAGACACCTTCCAGTCTAATCAAATCAAATCAAATTTATTGTATGGACAAAGACCAGCATAGATAAAATACTACCAACCCCCCCCCCCAAGTTAAAATTGATATTGGTTAAAAAAAAATAACACAAATTTGCCAGCCACCACCTGCAGTCTGATCAATTTTACTCATTAAGCCTCTTTGCACTAAAAAAGAAAAGAAAAGTAGGGAATACAGGAACATATGCATTCATATGCAATTATAATTTCCCAGTTCCCATACCAACAAATAAGAAACATCAAACCTTTCTCACTGAGACTCCAGGTAGATTACAAAATTATAAAACAGTGAAATAAAGGCCAATTAAATACCTGTAATGAACAATGCCACAGGAGCATTTGTGGGACCAAATCAAACCAGGGGTGTTCCATGGCAGTGGTGAGACACAATCACCTGCATGAGAGCTGGTCAGATATGTAGCAGGAGCTCAGGTGCACCTGGATTGCCCAGGGGGCTAGCTGCATCCTTGTGGAGTGGAAGCCAAGAATAGTCCAGCTATATTTCCACCTCTGGAGAAACCTGACCACTGAAAGCTCTTGCCTAGATGAGCTGATTGGTGTTTACTCAGAAAGGCAAAAGTCATAAGCAATGACCTCCTTCCATACCAATCACACAAAGGGCTCATCAGAAACATCAATGGCACCTAGTCGTGTTTTGTATTTGTAATTAAATGTCATGGCTTTTATTTTCCAGTGGCTGGTTTCCCATGAAACACAATACTTTGCATCACTGAATCTTGGTTGCTGCCACTGGAGAGTTCCTGGCCACATTAGAAAGCCCCTATCTAGGTGACTCAAGGGGGATATGTCATTCTGTCCTTGTGTTTATGGGGCAAATCCTTATTTGCTACATGATTTCAGTCCCAGTGCAGTAGTTGGCAGCCAGTGCTGAACTGAGGCCCATTGCCCCACTAATGGCCAGCATAGATCAGCAAGGGCATGAACCAGAGTGACGCAGGAGGAACGATGCCTCAATTTGTGCCCACAGACAGTGATGAGACGGATTGTAGCTTTCTGTTCAGTGTCACATTGAAGATGTGTGTCATTCTAGACAGTGTTCCCTCTAAGCTGAGTTAGTGTGAGCTAGCTCACAGTTTTTTAGCCTCTGGCTCACACATTTTTGTCTTAGCTGAGGAAGGATAGCTCCAGGGCAAATTAATGCAGTAACCTAATCGCTAGTCCACAACTTTAATGCTAGTAGCTCACAAAGTAGAATTTTTGCTCACAAGACTCCACAGCTTAGAGGGAACATTGATTCTAGGTGGGTATTTTTTTAACTAAGTTGTTTGTCTGGCCAACCAAATGGCTGCATTCAACTAGAAACAAGAATTGTCAATTAAACTGTATTGGGACTTCTTGTATTAACAAAGAACATGGGTGTAGCCCACATGGCAAATGTAGCTGTACCAACAGTGGCCTTTTCCAGAAGGCCACAGATGGGGCATGGCTATAAGCTTAACGCCATTTGCAGTTCCCTGGCTATGGTTTCAAAATGATTTACTCTGAAACCATAATGGGGAAAAATTAGAAAGGGCTAGCAATAGTGGCAGTTAAAATTTGAGCTATTTGAACATGTCCCAGTGTGGCTCACATCCTGTTTGCAAGTTACAATTTTTGTTCGTCAACTCATTTGTGTTTGTTCATTAGACTGCTTCAATGTATTCCTTCCTAACAGTACCATTCAGTGCAATCAGCATTTTGAGCATGCACATTCTCACACAGACTAATGGAGAGTTTCTTTCCCCATTTTTGCTGTGCTGCTGTTGTGCTTGACAGGCAATTGTTTAAAAAGGTTATTTAGTCACCAATCATAGTGATAAATAAATGCTGGGTTTTAAAAAAATCTGTCATTTGGTTTAGGTTTAAGTAGTCCATACAAATGTTAATGGCTACTGAACTGTTCAGTTTGTTAGCATTTTTGCATATATGTAATTTTGCAAAAATGTGACGTAAACCTATTGGGCAGGGGCTAAACCACACCGGACTGGTGACCAGCTCAAGTCTGATCACCACAGCTGAATATGGTAAGTTTGATTGCTGAACATGAAAGCAGCAAACTTCCTGGCATTTCTAGTTAAAATGCCATATCAAATCTCAAGAACTGGTTTGCAACTCTGCACTGATGCCTTGAAAATACAAGAGTAGCTGAGCCCATTTAATCTTCTTTACTCTCAGTTTTCATCTCTCAGCAATCCCTGTAAAAAAGAAGCTGGAACAGGATGCTGGTAGACATGCCAAAGGGCTGTACTTCCAACAACTTTTCACTGGTTATTTTCACCCAACAGAACTTTTGTCCATGTCACCTTCTAATCCAGGTATCCCCAACCTTTTTGAGCCTGTGGGCACCACAAAACGGCTGCTGCAGGCGACGGAGGCAGCCACAAAATGGCCACCACAGCTTACTTTCATTCATACAGTGCAGATCATTCTACGTTGGTGGTAGCTGTTGCCAAAACAACATTTTTAAAACTCTGCAGAGCCAGTCAAATCTCCAGTGGCAAATCGGAGGCCCTGTTGGGCAACAACCTGCCCACTTTCTAAAAACCCTGCCCACTTTCTAAAAACCCTTGGCAGGCACCACAAAAGTTGTCAGCAGGTACTATGGCACCCAGAGGCACCCACACTGGGAACTCCTGTTCTAATCAAATTAATTCAGGAGTTTCGCCATAGAGATGTCGGGGAACAGAGTGATATTACTATATCTATTCAAAGAAAATTCATGGGCAATGGAAATTTTCAGTTTTTACTGGAAGGTTCAGGCTGCATGTGTTCCTTTAAACTTTATCATCCTTGTGTAGAGCAGATACCACTGGCTGTGGCCTTGTAAACCTACATCTTCTCCTTCTTCCATGCTCATTTAGTATGATCCTCTCACATCTTAAGTTATACCCTTGTTAAAAGAAACACACAATTTAAACTCCAGTATAATATTCTGCTGTTACATGTCTTAACTCCATGACAGAATGGAGGGCTATCCATGCCTTATTTAAACTGGAGCCTGGACCTCTTAAAGCTTAGAAGTTATATGGATACGTTTATAGAAGTCAGTTGTCTATATCCAACTGTATTCATATTCATTTTTATCATTGTAGGGAGGTTTCCCTGGTTCTCAGATTCATTTGTTTCTCTTTCTGCTTGCCATATTTTACTATCTTCATCAATTCTCCTGAGCCTGTTACGTGCCACGAGGAGTGGAAAAACTTGCCTCTCCATGAGGCCAGATAGAAGAGATTACTACTGTCCCACATGGCTGCATGTAGGTTGTTGTGAGCTTAAAAGCAGGGACCAGGTGCCCAGGTGTGAGGAGCCTCCTGCACAGTGTTCTGCAAAACAGAATATTTCAACAGGTGCAGTTTGTCTCTTGGGGATGAGAAAAGCTGCATCCACTCAAATGTCCATTTTTTTGCACAGCTACTAAAGACACAAAGCCTATGGTAAACAGCTATCTAGGCACCTGTTGTCAGGGGCACCAGGATAGAGAATGGAAGTTATTTCACTTAAGATGCAAGAACATGAACATGATGTAGAAAGTGACAGGGCATCAGAATAGAGACTCAAGAAGAGGAAAGATATGCTGGTACAGAGGGGGAAAGATACATAGCTGTTATGAGAATGGTGGAGAAATTCTGGGAACACCCCAACTAATGTTGAGCACATTAACTTCCCAATTATGTCAATGGGAAAAATATAGGCACATGCTAAAATCTTTCCACTGGTAATCACTAGAACATAAAAGTACTTTGTTTTGTCCCGGTCATGCCCTCTTTGTAAAAGTATTGACTAGGATTTCAATTTTCTCAGTATGAAAGCAACTAAAAAGTACACTCTTCATTCTCAGGTATTTCTTTGAACACAAGCAACACAAATCAATATAGACTCATGCACTACACAGTGCATTCCACCCTGGGCATTTAAGTAATGCTAGGAATTTTCTTGTCCCCTACAGTCTCTTCTTGGGTGCATGGTTGAAATTCAATTAACCAAAGGATAGGTTTGACGACCTCCAGGTTGTTGGCGAAGTTTAAACATGCAGAGGAACGGAGCACCAACTGTTTAAAGAAAATAACTTGGTTTATTAAAGAAGAAATAAACTCTGATAGAACATAGAAGAGGGAGAGAGGCTTAACTAACTAACTGCTGTGAGAGACAGGAACGAAGGGGGGAGGGCTCAGTAGTAGCAGGAAGTCTGCAAAGAACCAATCAGGAGACAGGAAGGACATAACTTGAAACTGTGGGAAGTCCCTAATCTAGGTATGCTAACTAGCAGTCCTTCAGCTGTCCCCCTATAGGCTGTTCTTCTGATCTTCTTCAAGTAGGTGCACTATAGACCTGTATATTCCAACATAGGTGAGGCCTGGAGATCTCCCAGAATTACAACTGATCTCCAGACTACAGAGATCAATTCCCCTGGAGAAAATGGCTGAATCAGAGGGTGAATATGGCTTTATAGCCTGCTGAGGTTCCCCCCCCCTTTCCCCAAACCCTCCAGACTCCACCTCCAAATCTCCTGGAATTTCCTACCCTGACGTTAGGAGTCCTAAAGTGTCATGCTGTTGTCTTGGTGCCATACTGGTTCTGCCAATACAGATTTGGGGTGCTTAAAAGGTGGTAAAGCAAAAGCTGCTATCTGCTTGGCACCAGGGCAAATTGCTTAGTGAGGCCGCAACGTCTTCATCATTGGAGGCCTTGAATACACCTTTTATTAATCATGATCCCTTCATCACCTCTGGCAAGAACTGCCACCAGGCAACTGGCCAGGGTGGTGGTGCAACTCAGTTAATTCTCCTATGCCTCTTGATGGCTTTTATACCAGTGATCATAGTATCCTTCTGGACTGCCTTTCAGGATTGGGACTGAGAGGTACTGTTTTGCGGTGGTGTTGGTCCTACCTTGAGGGTAACTTTTCGAGTGTGGTATGGAGGAACTGTGGCTTCGACCCTTGGCCTCTGGGATTCCACAACTGTCCATCTTGTCCTCCATGCTTTTCAACATCTATGTAAAGCTGCTGGGAGAGGTCATCCAGAGATTTGGGCTGAGTTGCCACAAATATGCAGATGACACTCAGCTCTATCTCATACTTTCAGCAGATGCCAGGGAGACTTTGGAAACTGTGAACAGGTTCCTGCATTCATTTTTGGAATGGAAGACATCTAACAAGCTAAAACTTAATCCTGACAAAACGAAGGTGCTACTGGTGAGGGGATGGTTTGACCCAGGAATAGGGATATCTCTTGTTCTGGATGGAGTTCTACTCCCCTAAAGAAGCAGGTTCATATCTTGGGGGTGCTGCTGCACCTGGGCCTCCTATTGGATAAACAGGTGCAGCAGTGGCCAGGGCAGCTTCCACCAGCTCCAGCTGGTGAATCAGGTGTGGCCTTTCCTGGGTGGGAGAGATCTTGCCACTACGGTGTATGCCTTGGTAGGTTACTGCAATGTACTGTATGTGGTGCTGCCCTTGCGTACTATCTGGAATCTACAGTTGATACAGAATGTTGACTGGAGTGGTGTAAGCAGGCAGACCCTGTCTCTTTACTGACGGGCAATTTAGAAGTGAACATCCTTCATTTAATAGCACCCCAGGAGTTCATATGCCAGACAGCTTGATCAAAATGTATATAAGATGGAAGCCAGCCTGGCAGGCCTGAGACATGTTTAGGCAAAGACCCTGGAAGGTGTAAGAATCTTGCTGCAACCCCTCCACCCTAAAACAATGGACTTGTCTCACCCCAGAGCTAACACTATTTACCTGGATCATAAATCCTATCAACCCTGTCTCACCTTCCCCATTCCCACATTTACTTCACAAAAACTGCAATCAGAGTTTCAAACTCTAATTTTATTTTGCATCAAGAATTCCTCACAAAACATCTCCTGTTCATAACATAAGAGACACCAATGTTGGATGTTGGATCAGGCCAAAGGCCCATCCAGTCCAACACTCTGTGTCACACAGTGGCCAGAAATACCAGGTGCCATCAGGAGGTCCACCAGTGGGGCCAGTGTTCCCTTTGTCAATTCCTGGGAATCCCATTCATAATTTCCCCAACACATTGTGGTACTTTTAGTTAAATTCATCAATGCTTTGTCCCAAGGGGCAGTCACATTAGCATGTCCTCAGGTCCCATTTTAGCTATAACCGGCCATGCTCAGCCCCATTACCATGTGTGTGTTTCCTGGATCCAAACTGCACACCCAAGATGCTGAATGTCTTGCTCTTCTTCTGGACCTTGCCTCTTCAGGGCAGGTAGCTATCACCTCATCCCTGTCTATATTCCCACAACTCCCTTTATTTCTTAATTAGTCTTGGTTGTGTGTTGTCTCTTGTGTGCTTTCTGTATGCTACTATTCTTATTTTCTATCAATAAAATCTATTCCTATTTACAACTTGGACTGTTTATTTTGAGAGTCCTCTTAGGGAAAAATCCTGGTATACATTTGGTGGAGAGATCTCACTAGATTACCCCCCTCCTTGCAAGCCTGTCTCCTTGCTAATCCCCCCTACAAAAACAGGAGACAGCCCCTTTTGGGCAACTCATAGCACTTGGGGTAACAGTGGGTCACAGAGACTACGTCATCCCAGTCTTGGGCTGCGGTTACACACGCCAGGTGAAGCAGAGGGGAAGCGAGGCTATTCCCTCCAGAGGAATTTGACATGCAGTTGCGAGATCACACAGCCCTCTGAAGCTGCAGGCACAGCCCATCACTTTGTGAACAAATGCAATTGTGAGTGAGTTGGGGTTTTTTTTTTTGCTTTGTTTCCCTTGCGCATAAACGAGGAATCGCACCTCCGCATTGAGGGCCCTTATGGAGTATGTGATGATGTGCATACTGTGAGGGGGGAGGAACGGCACAGAGTCGGGATGGCCTGACCAGACCATCCCGATGGCATGAGAGCATGCTAGAGCGATCAGATGGGAAAGTCCACCTGTGGCCTGCCTTATCCGGATAACAATGGACTTTCCCCGGTGTCTTTTAACTCCATTTCCGTGGTAGAGCAGCACGGGTTGCTGAAGACTGCAGGAAGCTTCTCAGATGTTGCTGTCTGATCGCTTCCTTTAGATCCATCAGGCATTTGCACCTATGTCGGATCTAAAGGAGCGTGTGATCGCAGCCTTGTTCTATCTACACTGGCTCCAAACTTGCATCCGGGTCAAATTTGAGATGCTGGTATTGACCTATAAAGCCCTATACAGTTTGGGACCAGCATACTGTATGGACCACCTTCTCCCATATGAACTTACTCATCTACTCTGGTAATCTTTAGCGACCTTCCTTCAGCTGCCCCCACTCTCTGAGGCTAGACACATAACAACCAGAGAAAGAGCCTTCTTGGTCATAGCACCAAAACTCGGAACTCTGTCACCAGGGAGATTTGTCTTTCTCTCTTAGTCATTGCCTTCCACCAGTAGGTAAAGAATTTCTGTTTCATTTGGGATACCTCCAGTAAACTTTTATTGTCCCTTCTCCCTGGTATGTCTGTATGTTTTTATTGTTTCAAAGGGTAACTGTGCTGGTCTGAAACCCCCCTCCCACCATTTGATTGGGATATAAGGACTCAGAGGTATCCATGCCAACTCATATCTGACAAAGGGAGCTTTTGACGTTCGAAAGCTTATACCCCAAAAATCTTGTTGGTCTCTAAGGTGCTACTGAACTCGAATCTGTATGTTTTTATAATGCTTTTAATGCTTTAGTGCCTTGTTGTTTGCTAATAACTTAGGAACTAAAACATCAGCTGAAGACTCTCCACAGTTTAGAGGGAGTATTGCTGGTCACTAGCATTAGAGGTTTAATCTATTTTTGTCTCTCATTGTTGTACCAGGGGCATTCAAATACAACACGACTTACAGATTTGATAACACCCAAAGCACAGCCACAGTATCTATTTGAGAAAGGTATGCCCAACACGCGACCTTGGGAAACTGCAGAGGGTACTGCATTTAGTCTTGTAACCATAATTGCTCATCTATACTTTGGGACGGTTAAGCTGAACAAATACATAGGAATTGTGGTGCTTGGAGGAATCCCCATATAAAGGGAAGAACAAACCCTCCTAGCTCTGCGTATAGTGCTGTTTATGTCTATCTTCAAAATTAATTTTTTGATGATTTTACAAGTTGAAGGCCATCCTAGAGCAGCAATTACATTTTCTGGGCATTGTATGGCATTCAGTTTTTCTTCTATTGCTTGTTTGCACACACCAGAGAAATTATCATGCTTCATATAGAACAGGAGACTGTTATTCTCTGAAAAAAATATTTTAAGTCTCATGTTCAGAGCCAAAATTCAGGCTCTCGCTTCAATGGAGTGCTGGCCCACTTTTAATCTGAGGGCGGTACCTGCTACGTATTTCAGTATTCCACAGATCTGACGTAAGAACTGTGTTAACAATTGACCTATGGTTTCATCTATTATATGGATCCAGACTGCTGCCCCATATAATATTTGAGTTATCACCTTGGGGCTGCAAACTGTAATTGCAGCCTGGCAGATATTGTCCACCTTTTCTATAAAAGAAGCACTTTATTGCTGCCGGGGAGCAAGCTGCTGATGCTGTAACACCCTTATACCGGGGTTTCCAAAATAAGTAATCATCAAAATTACTCCAAGATTCTTGAAAGATCTAACCTGCTCCCAGGGGTCATTTCGTAGAAAAAGAGCTAGGGGGACTCATTAGCATAACTCATTAGCATATGCCACACCCCCTGACATCACCGGAAGTGTGTCCTCCCCACAGCCGGCGGCGACCTCCAGCGGGCACCAGCAGGGAGCTCCAGGCCCCACCCTCCCGCACCTCACCCCGGGGGGATGGCGTCCCCCCGCGTCCCCCCCAAATGACCCCTTCCTGCTCCAACTCATTATCCTCTAATCTCCATTTGTAGCTAGAATCATTTCACTGTTTTGTAAAAACTAAGATCTTTGACTTGGCAATATTGATTGTGAGATCATGCTCCTGAGAGTTTATTACTATACACAAAGGGAGAAAACTGACTAGTTCATAAGAGAGGTTAAGTAGAAGCCCAAAGATTAAACAAAAAGAATGATTCCCCACCCCATGTTGGTTGTTGTTCAAAATGTCCCTCCCCCCATTTTACAGAATCGTTATTTGTCTTCTATGGAAATCAAATTGACAGAAACTACCAAGTAGTATCCCAAAAAGACAGTATGTTTGTATTTGGGACAGAACACCCTCTAGATTTATGGAAGGTCTGTGATAAACGAAGTCAAGAAATGCAACTGCATTTTAAAAGCCTCTCTCTGAATCATGCATGACAAATCAAACCTTGTCAGCAGCTAAGACAGTTATGCCTATCATGGATTCACTATGACAAGAATTAGAGCTTAGGAAAAGTTCAGTAGCCAAACCGCACATAAATACACAATTTTTCTCTAGTATTTTCTAACATATTAATTTCACCATTGATTTTTTTAAAAAACTGTCCATTTCCAAAAACCACCACCATAAGTGTCATCATCTTTATCATGAAATATTTCACTGTAATGCTATGGACAAAAAAAGAAGAAATTAAAAGTTTGTGTAGGGCAAGTAACTGAATTGGACAGCTTAGACAACTCATTTATCTCTTTGTCTGCAAGCCTCTGAAGCTCTCCCCCCTCATTCAAATTCAAATCAGTCCCAGAAAAGCTTACCCCACTTCATCACAAGCTATTGAAGCCACTGCTTGGAAATGAACCCTTACTGATAGAAGCATGGGATCACTTTTGGGCTAATATATCACTGTGACTGCTTGATATATTTGTAAATTAATCTATGTACATTGAAAAGCAGACTGAACATTCTGAATGCACAAGGCTGAGGGTGAAGAGCAATGTAACATTTGTAAAGGAATGGGACTAATTTCAAACCATCTTCACTTAATTCAATTTCCCTTTCAAGGCTATACTTTAAAAGTAAAAAAGTTCTGTGACTGCCACAAAAGCTGGCTATCCAGATATAATATTTAGAGAGGCCACATCAGTAGTTTTTTTAAATTGATGGTGGGACTATTTTGCACAAAAGAGAGACATACATGCCAGCAAAAAATGGTATCAGCCATCAGTCTAGCCTGGTGCTTCTGAATTGTTTTGAACTGGGACCCACTTCTAAACTTAATGTGCTTTTGGGGACCACTTACAAAATAACTCCTTTCAACTCCCCCTCCCCAACATAAAGTGCAAGAATCTCAAAATATTTGTAGTATTTATAAATATATAGAATTATTGTATTTCAAGGCCATTTTGCATATCTCGCTCTACCCTTGAGGCTGACCCAGAAACTACAGCTTGTCCAGAACACAGTGATGCAGGTACTTACAGGTGCTCCTATAACAGCACACATACAACCTGTGCTTTGCCAGTTGCTTTGGCATCAGGTTGAGTAATGGATCTGCTTCAAAGTTTTGGTTTTGACCCTCAAAGCCCTTAACAGTCAAGGACCAGTGTACCTGCAAGACCACCCCTCCCAGTATGTTTCCTGAAGAGCCTTGTGTTCAGAAGATCAAAACTTACTGGTGGTCCCTGGCCCAAAAGATGTCCGGTTGTCTTCAACTAGAGCCAGGGCCTTTTCGGCCTTGGCTCTGGCCTGGTAGAACTCTCAACCTGGTGACATCTGTGCGCTGAGGGACCTACCTCAGTTCCGCAGGGCGTGTATAACAGAGATGTTCCGCCAGGCCTACGGTTGAGGACAGCAACGGCCCACATTGTAGCTCTCATCACGGCCTCCTCCATGACCAGTCCCTGATCCGTCTGGGGGAGGGAGCGAACCACATTTTTCAGCCATCAACTAATGCTGTTGATTTTATTGTAATCTGCAATTAATTTATTCATTATATATTTTAACCTGTTGTGCACCACCCTGAGCTCTTCAGGGAAGGGCGGTCTATAAATTTAATAAATTTTGCCCCTTCCCCCAGGAGAGATCAACTTATTTTTACCAAGATGACTTTTTAAAACAGTTGTAGCATCAGCAGCGAGGAAATTGTGAACAGAAGGATTCTCTGACATCCAGGAAAAATGGTGGGGGGGTGGTTTTTAGAAGAAAGTATACTTCAGTCCTCAGGGAAAATGTAATGAAATCCACCCTCTGTGTCAGTCTCGGTCCGTAACTAGGGTTGCCAGGCCAAGCCTGGCAAACAAAGGGAGGCCTTGGGGCAGGGACATGGGGGGCAAAATCACTGACATCATTATGTCACATCCAGGGGAAACTCGGAAGTGATGTAGGGTAGCTCTAGGAATAATCAGAAAGTCTATGGTAAAACCATAGGGTTTCCCCATGTCATTTTTGGGTTTTCTCCAGAAGTAACAATGTTGGTGGCTTTTTTTGTGAATGGCTAACAACGACAACATTTTTCTCCCATTGCCACTTAAAGAACTGCCAGCAGGGAAGTTTCTGCCATGGTGAGAGACTTGGCAGGTTCAGCCAAGAGCCTTGTGGTTAGGAGGTGGTATAAAAATAATGGAATGTGTTTTAAAAACTCAGCTATAAGAGAGTGCTGGATGATTCTGTGACATGGTAAGGAACTGCTGACAGTATTCAGTGTGCACCTACAACACTTTTTAGAATCCAATACAATGTGCAAGGCATCATCAAAAGTCAAGTAAATGTGGAAAATATTCTCCGAGGGTAGAGATCTTAAACAGTTTGGCTGACACAATATCTACTGTATTCATAAGGATGTCGTAAATAATATGAGACCAGGAATGGTCTGTGGGTTGGATCCAGACTATACTGATTTCCACCAATCCCCCCCCCTTCCCATTGCAGAGCCCAGTCTAACTGTTCCTCAGGTTTCCCCCTATCCCCCCGGAGTCACATTTCATGGAGATGCGTGGGCTGCAGTGAGAGAGGAAAGGCAGGAAGTTCTGTTCCACTGATTTACAAATTGTGTCTGGATCCAATCTCATATAATTACAGCCAGCAGGAAATTCCCTAGGATGGTTCTATCATATCACTTTCAACACCCTGAAAAACGGTCAGTCTTTCCAGTCAGTCAATCTTTAACCTTGAAAGACTGTCAGTCTTTAACCACAGATTAATATATAGTTACTGCCATATCCTCTGAACCATCTCCACTTCTCAGACACATGATTGCTAGTGCACACACTGTACATGTCTGACTGCCCTTGAGGAAGGTGAGGCATAGCACTTCTTTGTGAAATCTTCATATGTACAGAGTAGAATGAACATTTGCAGAAGATGGGTTATAGCCTTGCTGAGACTAGGAGTGCTTTATCATGACTGAAATGGCTGGTCCTGAGATTTATTTGAAGAGGGGTGCATAAATCTGTCTTAGCTGTGCCAAATTTCTAGGTTCCAAGAGGAAAAAGGGAATAGTAACAGCTTCACAAATCACCAAGCAGAAAGATATTAACATATGGCATACATTAGTGAAATGGCTATTGAAAGGAAGTAATATAAATTAGCCCAAGAGGCAGCTAGAGGTTTCTCTAAATACAGAGGATAACATTCTTCTCAGTAACCATGAAGACGCTGTTCTAACTCACAAGCCATTCCTCCCCCTCCTCATCCTTCCAGCTGTCCCACAGCCCTAGCTATTAAAGTCTATTCCCATGTAATGGCTTTGCTTTTTACACATGACTGAGAAGTGAATGGTCACAAAGGAGTAACTATTAAAAAATGATTAAAAAGCAGGGGAAGTGCTTGCAACAAATTGATGTCCAGTTCACAATAGTGTTGCCAGGTCTGGGTTGGAAAATACCTGGAGTCTTTGGGGGTGGAGCCAGGAGAGGGCGGGGTTTGGGGAGGGGAGGGGCCTCAGCAGGGTACAATGCCATGGAGTCCACCCTTCAAAGCAGCCATTTTCTCCTGAGGAGCTAATCTCTGTCAGCTGGAGATCAGTTGTAAAAGCGGGAGATCCCCAGGCCCCACCTGGAGGCTGGCAACCCTAGTTCACAAACATAAATGAAGCACTTCAAATGCTTTCAAGCTTACAATGGAATTAAAGGAGGAAGATGAAGAAGAGGAGGAGGCGGAGGAGGAGGAGATTGGATTCATACCCCACCCTTCACTCGGAGTCTCAGAGCAGCTTACAAACTCCTTTCCCTTCCCCTCCCCATAACAGACACCCTGTGAGGTAGGTGGGGCTGAGAGAGCTCTGACGGAAACTGCCCTTTCAAGGACAGCTCTGACAGAACTATGGCTTGCCCAAGGTTATCCAACAGCTGCAAGTGGAGGAGTGGGGAATCAAACCTGGTTTTTCCAGATTAGAGTCCACAAACTTAACCACTACACCAGGAAAAAAATTTGAATCCTCTAAAAACAATAATAATAAGCTATCAAACAGGAAATAGCACAATTATCAAGTGCAAACTTGGTCTAGATAGGCAAACATCAACACCACTAGGCTGTTAATGTGAGCTTCTGGGGAACAGCACTAACAGAATGGTAGCCCTACAATCTCCTTAGATCAACACCATTCTGTACCTCTTCTCCTGGGCTGGACACTGCCTGTCACTATAGCCCAATTAAAATAATAGGTAAGGAACATATCGTGATCCACTGGCATATAGTTTTTAGCACAATGACAAAGCAGCTTCAAAAATTTTTTAGAAAATTAACCAAAACATACAACACAGGTTATTTATCTTATTCTCTGTGAGATATGCATCCCCTCCAAGGCAGTGTGGGACTTTTAAGCCACTCTGAAAAGCAGAAACTAACCCACAGAAACAGGACTAGTACTGATGGCAAAGAAGAGCACATGTTCCTGTAAGTGCAACCAATTAGATCAGTAAAATCTTCCACTTCAGTCCTCAGTAAAGTCCTCCACTTCAGTGGAGTACCTAGCCTATTTGGCCCATGGGGTGGATGATTTTTTAACACTCCTTCCCCTACCCCTTTTTGCTGTTAAGTCACAGCTGAATTAAGGTGACTCCATAGGGTTTTCAAGGCAAGAGACATTCGGAGATGGTTTGCCCTTAGCTTCTGAGATCTGACGAGATCAGGATGGGCTTTACAATGAAATTATTTTCAGTAATAACCATGAAACAAAATGAATTATAACAACAGCCAGAAAATAGATTCAGGTGGGTAGCCATGTTGGTCTGAAGCAGCAGAACAAAGTTTGGTCTCAGAGGTGCCAATGGACCCAAACTTTGTTTCAGTGTCCAGAAAAAAAAAATGCAGACATTGAAAAAATTATTTTATTTAATGTTGTATATATAACCATGCCAGTAAAAAAAAATAATCAAATTCCAACACACTATTCCATCACAAGAGCCAGCATTGTTGTAGTGCTTAAAGTTTCAAACTAGGAACTGGGAAATCCAGGTTTGAATCCCCACTCATGCCATGGAAGCTTTCTGGGTGACTTTGGGCCAGTCACATTAGTCTCAGCCCAGCCCTGGCCTTTATAGCCCCAGGCAGGGCCGGCTCGCTCACCAGGTGAACTAGGCGTTTGCCTAGAGCAAGCCGGCCGTTAGGGGCACCAAACTGCACCAGCGCCCCCTGCCAAAAGCCCCCCTACCCAGCGCAGCCCATTCCTGCGACCTGCCAGCCCTTAGGAGGCTCCGCCGGCAGGGGCCAGGAAAGGCGCTGGGCGAGGCAGCAGCCGGGCAAAGTGGGTCAGTCAGTGCAGAAATCCTCTGGGCAGCGGTGGCACCCGAGGGAGGGTGGCAGCCCTAACCAGCAGGGGCAGGATGAGCCGGCCTCGGCGGGCAGGCGAGGGAAGAGAAAGAGTTGCCCGACAGCAGCTGAGGCCATGAACGCCATCCCCTCCTCTCTCTCTCTTGGAGTCTGGGAGGAAACTTTCGGCCCCTGCACGACGCCCTGCCGGAGGATCCCCGCCCGGGGGGTGAGGAGGGTCAGACTCCCCCCGGCTGTTTCCGCCCACTGAAAAGCCCCTCCTTTGCCTCATGTCTCTCATCGGAACCAGAGAAGACTGGTGTGGAGGGCTGCTGAGCACTGCCTAAAGTGGCCTGGAGGGTTCCTTGGGGCCATCACTGCCCAGGGCAGGGATCCACAGGAATCCACAGCTAGGTCGGCCCCAGGCCCCCAGCCTGTAAGCCAAGCACACACGTGGCTCGGTCCTCCCCATCCCCTCTCGGCTGTGGAGTCCTGTGAGCAAAAATACTACTTTCTGAGCTACTGGCATTACCGGGGGGGGGGCGGTGCACGGGAGGGGGGTACACGGGGGGCGCCAGAAGGGATCCTCACCTAGGGTGCAAAATAAGCTGGGGCCACCCCTGGCCCCAGGACAGCCTGATCTTGTCAGATCTAAGAGGTTAAGCAGGGCCAACATGGAGGCAGGCAATGGCAAACCACCTCTGAAGGTCTCGTGCCTTGAAACCCCTACAGTGTCACCACAAGTCAGCTGTGACTTGACAGCAAAAAAAAAATCCATCACATCACTCGTGTTCTGAGCAGGCACTTAGGAGGGTTTCTGTTCTGCATTTGACCGTCCCAAATATCTACAAAGTATTTTTGAGAGCTAGGAGTCTCCCTTTGTACTAACTTTTACTAGTACTACCCAAAGCATCACAAAATAGTAATTACAAGCTTCACCAGACTGGATGTTACGAAACACACTACTCCCCAAAGAAGGTGCCCCCATCCTCCATTCTTTCCAAAAGTCAAACCAGGGAATTTCTGCAGTAGAAACTGAACGGGGGGCCTTTTTGCAAGCCCAGAAGAACCAGTGCTATGTACAGAGTACCCAGCAGTACCAGTGCAATCACAGAGTGCCCAGCAGAACCCAGTGCCTTTGTGGGAATGCCAGCTGATGTCAAGCACAGAATCACAGCCCAAGCATGGTGGGGAGTTTGGAAGCCCAGCAGAATCAGTGCAATGTACAGTGCCCAGAGAACCCAGTGCCTTCTGTTCATAATATTAACCAAAGTTTGCTACTATACTATACTATACATAAGGACTAGAATGGGCAAATCTCTGCTCTCATCTCAGGCGGCTCCTCCTGACCAAATGGGAAGTCTTTTGTCCATCAAATATACAGGTAGACGGAGACAAAAAGCCTCTGGTCTGTGTTATTGTCATGAATGGAGTATGTGGAATGTTTCCTGCGCCCAAATCCTATTCCACTTATGTCAGGAAATACCTTCTCGATAATACTCTCATTCCTGTCTCCATATATTTGTCTAAAAGATCTGCATTCTTACCCCTATGCCAGACCCATTAAGGTAAACATTAACTTCATGTCTAGCAAATGGTCACCCATTCAGGTTCATCCTGCCACACATTAAGAAACATCACCCTCTTTTGTCTGGCATTAGGGAAATGCCGGATCATGCTATTGTTCCACAATGGAAATCTCATCAATCCATTGTGAAACTAGCCACCACATTTAGTACAACTTGGTTGTACGATCTGTTAAGCAAGTTTGCTTCTGTTTGCTTCCCTCTTGGAGAACAGGATGTCTAGCTGATTCTAGAGGGCTTTTTGGTATGCTCAGATTTCCCTGCACCCCTAGAGGCAGCTGTTAGAACTGCACTTTAAAAATAAAAGGAAAGATGTTTGCAGCATGATGCTGGCTTCAAGGGCTGCTTTCAAAGGCCTTCCTCAAACTGCACCTGGGGCAAACTGCACCCCCGCCCTTCCCTTGGTACTCCACTGCTAATATTATTACCTTTGGAGACTCTGAACTACTATTAAATTTCTATTTCTAATATAAAAAGAATCCTTCAAAATTAATTCTTACACAAACAGTAAATGCCAAATCATCAAAAGCAGAAAACTATCACCTGTCTTAAAGTTACCATCAATTAGAAGCTACTGTCAATCAGTTTCATAGGTGGGAGGGAGAGAAAAAATTCTTTCTACCCACTTCCTTCACACCATGTATGATTTCATAGATCTTTATCATGTCATCCCTAAGACACCTAAACGAAAAAGCCCCAGAGTACTTTAACCTTGCTTCAAAGGGCAGGCAGCCACCCCTGTGATCATTTTGGTTGACCTTTCTAGATGTTAGGATGACACTAGCAAGGGGCTGCGGCTCAATCCCAACATCTCCAGTTAAAAGAATCAGGTAGTAATTAATGTGAAAGACCTGGGGGAGATGCTGCCAGTCTGAGTTGGAAATACTGACTTTGATGGACTGACTGATTCAGTATAATTCAGTATGCTGTTGGAGGAAGGGACAGCTAGAAAGGAGTAGAAATTAGATAATTTGTTTGCGCCCTACTGATCTGAAAGACTCTTTGTGAGGAACAGGTCAAGGGAAAAGGAGTTGAGGGGAGAGTGACTGCATGTCCTGTTCCTCACAATGAGGTAATGCAAGCAGTACTTATTTTTAAACATGACCCAGTTCTGAGCCAACAGTTAGCTTCTCTGTCCAAACAATTATAAAAGGCTGATATCTCTTAACCACAAAAGCATCCTGACATGCCACAGGGAGGAATCTCCCACCACCCGTACTTCCTGCAGTAGGCGCGGAGGGCAGGGGGAGGCGGGAAGGGTTGCATGCGCATACTTTGCTTTCTAGGTACTGAAATTACAATATTCCCTATGGAGAGCAAAAAATAACATGTCCCCAGAGGACAAGAAACGCTTCAGAGAACAAAACAGGCAGAGGAGAGACAAATCCATTCAAGTTGCCCTCATAGGCAACTGTCATGAGCAAATATTCCTCCAACAATGAGGCCAAAAGGACAGACAACAACAGTGACACCATTTTAAATTTACAGAGAGTCAACGAAGCTGGACAGGCCACCATTGAACACACAGAAGGGTAGCTGGCAAAATCAATAAAAGTTGGGCAGTGGTATACCTACTCTACTTGGCACCCAGGGCTGATAATTTTTTAACACCCCCCTCCTCTTTTGTTGTTGTTGTCAAGTCTGTAGGGTTTTCACGGCAAGAGACATTCGGAGGTGGTTTGTCACTGCCTGTCTCTGAGTTGGCCCTGAGATCTGACTATTTCAGGCTAAGCTGGGGCTATCCAGGTCAGGGCCCCTCCTCTACATGACAAAATTATTTTCAGCAATAATCATGAAATAAATCAAGACAGCCTGCTCTCGTCAGATCTAAGAAGCTAAGCAGGGCCAACATGGAGGCAGGCAATGATAAACCACCTCTGAAGGTCTCCTGCCTTGAAACCCCTACAGGGTCACCGTAAGTCAGCTGTGACTTGACAGCAAAAAATAAATAAAAATCCATCACATCACTTGTGTTCTGAACAGGCACTTAGGAGGGCTTCTGACCATCCCAAGCATCTACAAAGCATTTTTGAGAGCTAGGAGTCTGCCTTTGTACTAACTTTTACTAGCACTATCCAAAGCATCACAAAATAGTAATCACAAACTTCACCAGACTGGATGTTACGAAACACACTACTCCCCAAAGAAGGTGCCCCCATCCTCCATTCTTTCCAAAGGGCTAAAGTCAAACCATGGAATCTCTGCAGAAGAAATTGAAGGGGGGAAATTTTTGCAAGCCCAGTAGTACCACTGCAATCACAGAGCGCTCGGCATACCCAGTTCCATTGTGGCAATGCCAGCAGAAGTCAAGCACAGAATTACAGTCCAAGCAAGAGGAGGGGTTTGGAAGCCCAACAGAACCAGTGCAATGTACAGTGCCATGTAAACCCAGTGCTATTGTGACAATGCCAGCTGAAGTCAAGCACAAAATCACAGTCCAAGCAAGGGGGTGGGGATTGGAAGCCCAGCAGAATCAGTGCAATGTACAGTGCCCAGCGAACCCAGTGCCTTCTGTTCATAATATTAACCAAGGTTTGCTACTATACTACTCTTAAATACATTCTGTCATCAAGCAGGATAAGGATAAGAAGGTCTTGAGACCAAGAAGTGAAAATAAAGGAGGGGGAGGGGGAACACAGAAAAATTAGGTGATGGGAGACAGAAATTAATGAGAAACATGTGGAAAAGAGAGAAAGAGAAAATAATAGATGAAAAGGTTGCTTTATCTTGCTGCAACACCCTAATTACTGCTTTGCAGGACCTGTTTGACCTGGGTGCAAGGAAAGGAAAAGAAAAAGGCTAGACTGTTGGAGAAAATGACCTGCAGGCTGGCAATTATTGCAGCAGCTATCAGCATGCTAGCTTGGTTGTACGATCTATTAAGTAAGTTTGCTTCGGTATTGGAAAAAGGGAAGTCTAACTGATCCTAGAGTGCTTTTTGCTATGCTCAGATTTCCCTAGTAGCTTCAGCCAGAACTACAGTTTAAAAATAAAAGGAAAGACATTTGGCTGGATGCAGTGTGACGCAGGCTTCAAGGGCCCCTTTCAAGGGCCTTCCTCAAGCTGCACCCAGGGAAGACCACACTCCTTGCCCCAACCTTGGTATTCCACTGAATCCAGGTAAGCATAAGTCTCTCCATATCCTGCAGATCAAAGAGATTTGCCAGTGTCCATAGCTGGTGAATAATTCTGCACTACATTTTCAAAATCATTAGTCCTCTCTCCATGACTTGCAGAGAGCCACATTTGCAATTACCATCAACCAGAAGAGCTGTATGCATATTGTAAACCATCCCATAAAACAGGCATATTATTAACAGTCAGTACACAAATACAAGCTTTCTAATCATCTGCAGCTAAGGGAGGCTTGCAGCTTCCCACCTTCCAGTCCCTGTGATGGTAGCTTATTCAAGGTGGGAATAACCTATCAAACACAACCCTGTGGGGCAGTGGTGCTGCTTTCTTTCCTGGAACTGGGGATGGGTGCCACCTTGAAGAGGAAGAAGAAGAAGAAGAGATTGGATTTATACCCTGCCCTTCACTACCCGAAGGAGTCTCAGAGTGATTTACAATCTCCTTTCCCTTCCCCTCCCCACAACAGATGCTCTGTGAGGTAGGTGGGGCTGAGAGAGCTCTTTCGAGAATCGCTCATGAGAGAACAATTCTGAAATAACTTGTAACTGACCCAAGGTCACACTAGCAGCTGCATGTGAAGGAGTGGGGAATCAAACCCTGTTCTCCCAGATTAGAGTCTGTGCCTCTAACCACTACACCAAATCAGCTTTATTCCACTGGGGTGTAGTGATCAGAAGAACCACTGGTGGCTTGCCAAAGAGCTACAAGTGGCCCCTTGAGCCACCAAGTGGGGATCACTAGTCTAAACCAACAGTCTTCAACCCAGTCTTCCAGTGGGTTGTGTAAACTCACCTGATAGCCATTTTTGTTGTTGTTGTTCAGTCGCACAGTCGAGTCCGACTCTTCGCGACCCCATGGACTAGATCCCGCCAGGCCCTCCTGTCTTCCGCTGTCCTCTGAAGTTTGCTCAGTTTCATGTTCGTTGCATCGATGACACTGTCCAACCATCTCATCCTTTGCCGTCCCCGTCTTCTTTGACCTTCAATCTTTCCCAGCATCAAGGTCTTCTCCAGTGAGTGCTCCCTTCTCATTTGGTGGCCAAAGTATTTGAGCTTCAGTTTCATTATCTGGCCTTCCAGGGAACAGTCAGGGTTGATTTCTTTTAGGATTGACTGATTTGATCTTCTTGCAGTCCAAGGGACTCTCAAGAGTCTTCTCCAGCACCATAGTTCAAAAGAATCTATTCTTCGGCGCTCGGCCTTCCTTATAGTCCAACTCTCGCAGCCATACATGACTACTGGGAATACCATTGCTTGGACTATGCGTATTTTTGTTGGCAGGGTGATGTCTCTACTTTTTATCATGCTGTTTAGGTTCGCCATCGCTTTCCTTCCAAGTAGCATAAGTCCCTGCAAAACATTTTTTCCCCCTTGCTGCCTTTTGGAAGGACATGCTGCATGTATAGAGATCAAGGGTGCCATCATCCTGCCTTTCTTTCCAGTCAGGTTGAGAGAAACAGCAAGATGGCAAGATGAGGTTATTTGGCTATGGAGAAGATTCCTTCAAGGCTTTGACCTTTGGCTTATTCCTTACGATCGTATATTTCCTAATGCTCAGTTTGTGTTTCTTACCCCCATCCTAACTTCAACACAGATGAATTCATAACTCTGGCTCTACCTCTTCTGGTCACCTGACTTCAGTGTCACAGGACTGCAACTCAGCGGTTCCCAAGACTGGACAAGTTGAACACCACTGCAAACCACTCTAAAAACTATTTAAACATCATGGCTCCCAACCACAGAAGAATGGGAAGAATAACTCTTATAGGACTAAGCCTCTTGGCAAAGAACTCTCTGCGTGGAACTAAATTACTCAACATTGTTTGGTGGAAGCATAAATGTTAACCCAAGTCACGAATGCTGCTGAATCAGCTTTTTACCATCATTGGCTGGTCAGGCAACTGGTTCTGTTTCATCATGACCTGGCCACAGTGATCCATGCAACGGTCACCTCCAGACTGGACTACTGTAACTCACTCTACGCAGGGCTGCCCTTGAGACTAAGCCAGAAACTTCAGCTGGTTCAAAATGCAGTGGTGTGTGTCCTTACTGGGACACTTCCAAGAGCTCATATACAACCAGTGCTCCGCCAGCTGCATTGGCTCCCAGCTGATTACCGGATCATGTTTAACCTTTAAATCCTTGTGTGGTCTGGGACCAACATATCTGCAGAACCATCTCTCCCAATTTGCCCCCTGAAGAGCTCTGCACTCGTCAGATCAACATCTGCTGGTGATCCCCGGCCCAAAAGACATCCACTTAGCCTCGACCAGAGCCAGAGCCTTTTTGGGTCCAGTTCCGGGCTGGCGGAACACTCTCCCAAGTGAGGCCAGGGCCTTGTGGGACCTATTACACTGCCACAGGACCTGTAAAATGTCGATGTTCCGCCAGGCCTTTGATTCAGGCGGCAGGTGTCTAACTACATCGGCCTCCCCTGCTCCACCCTGCCTTGCACCACTTATGTTGTGCTATTGATGGTGGCTTTACCCACTTAACCAGTACTTGGTCATCTTGGGCACACATGCACTTGTTTAATTCTTGGTAGCACTTGTTTAATTCTGCCTGATTGCCATCTTGTGAATTGTGTCATCTTTTGAATTTGGTTTTAATGCTGTGATTAAAATTAATCATTTACAATTGTCTGTTGTAACCTGCCCTGAGCTCTGCTGTGGAGGTGAGGACACGACAGAAATCCATTAAAATTTTTAAAAAATTAAAAATAAACCTGATTTCATATCTATTTAACTTTAGAGCAGATGTGCCCTACAAAGCCTATTTCCACCAATCACATATCTATGTTAGAACCAAGCAATTGCACTGGCATTTGTGTGTAGGAGTGGGGAACAGATTCAGAACCACAGTTGCAAGCAATTTAATTAGGTGTTTGTCAATAAAAGAAAATACTGCTATTCTCATCCAAGAAATGCAAATGGAAGTTATAACATTCTAGCAAAAGAAATTCTCACATTAGGTACAGAAGGCTGTTTTTTTGTTTTTGCATTTTAGCCTGAAAAACTGATCTTGTGTGCTGGCCAGTATTTCCTCTAAGCTGAGTTAGTGTGAGCTAGCTCACAGTTTTTTAGCCTCTGGCTCACAAAGTTTTGTCTTAGCTCAGGAAGGATGCCTCCAGAGTCAACTAATTTATGCAGTAGCCAAATCACTCACTCACAACTTTAATGGCAGCAGCTCACAAAGTAGAATTTTTGCTCACAAGACTCCACAGCTTAAAGGGAGCATTGGTGTTGGCTGAAGTTAATTCCATAGGTCTTTCTGCAGAATTGCACACACCACTCCTCAAGGTGTATCACTGTAAGTCTGCACTGGGTAATAGCAGACCTACAGTGATACCTTGGTAAATGTAACAATCTCTCTTGTTTTGTTTCTTATCTGCATGTATTTAATAACTATTTGCAAGCCAGACTAGCTGTGACGAGGGCCAGGGCCTTCTCAGTGGTGGCCCCATACTGGTGGAATTAGCTCCTGGGTGACATCAGGGCCCTGCGGGACCTTTTACAGTTCTGCAGGGCCTGTAAAACAGAGCTGTTCCACCAGGCCTTCGATTAGGGAGCTGCCCCTTCCAACATTGAGGCTCTGGCCCCAATACCAACACTAACTTAAATATTGTGATCAATAGCCTGACAAAAAACCCAGATTATGGCGACAGTTGATTACCTTGGATGCTGCAAATGCCACCATCATCTATGAATGTACCAGCACTTTGATATGTTTTATTATTATACTGTTGTGTTTTTATTTAATTCTGTGTTTTAGTTGTTTTAACATATTGTGTGTAAGCTGCCCTGAGCCTGCCTCGGCATGGAGGGCGGGATACAAATCAAATCAAATAAATAAATAAATGAGCCAGCATGTGTCTTATGGATAAAATAAAAATGAAGAGTATAGACAGGTCCTAACACTGCAACATTCCAAAGACAGTGAATCACTGGTCAGAAAAAGTTAACAATGTAAGCATAAGAATTAGAATTACACCAGTCATATTTCTCACAAACAGGGGTCTTGTTGTAGAAAAAGAGCTGCCGGAGCTCATTAGCATAACTCATTAGCATAACTTATTTGCATATGCCACGCCCCCTGACATCACCGGAAGTGACAGAAGGCCACACCCCCTGACATCACCGGAAGTGTGTCAGAAGGCCCGGCTACTTACCCTCCTGCTTCATCCTCATTCCCAAACGGAATGAGGATCGAAGCAGAGGGCGGGGTAAAGAAGGGGGCGGGGCTTCACCACGTGACCGCCCCGCCCCCTAGAGGTTCTCTTCCGGAGCTCCGTACCTGAGAGCTCCCCCCCGACTAGAGCCCTGCTCACAAATATAAATGTGTTAGAACCAGTATGTGTTAGAACAGGTATTTGAGGATGCATGCCCTGTGCTTCACACTTTATAACAAGAGCACTTGAGTGCATGTGTGAGGTCTAGTTGTAACATCTTCATTCCTGAATAGTTTGCGGACCTTCCTTCAGTGTAAATTGTAATGATTGCTAGACATGCAAATAGGTCTGAGAGCAGCATGGGAGTCAGCACAGTGGCTCCTACTGTCACAAAAAGAGTGATATTTCCTTATACTGTTTGCTACTAAAGCAAAGAGCATTTGGAGGACTTTTTTTTGCAAATAAAGTCTGCAGATTCTTACAGGTTGACTACCTCCCCACACGCACTTTTAAAAATAAGAACTCTCCTAGACATGCCAGCAAACCAGTTCAAGAGAAGAAAATGAACAGACTTGAAGAAAATAGGGCCCATTATCAGCCACACCCTGCTTGTTTTTCTGCATGAAAACAAGTCAAGGATACCCTCATACAGTGAAAGGCTTGCAACTGTGTGTGCGCGCGCGCTCACACGAGTATGAAGTGCTGTCAACTTCCGACTTATAATGACCCTATGAATTTGTTAAGTCGCTCGCTTAACAAAGTAGTCGGAGAGTGATTCAGCAAAGATTCAGCTTTATTCAGCAACTCGAACACAACGCCAACACGGATCAACATCTGATAGCCAGAACAGCTTTTACATTGCAGCTGTCCTGCTTTTAAACTCTCCCGGCTAATGTAGCCACGCCTACTGTACATTTACCAACCAATAAGCATAAGGACCAATCATGGACGTTCCCGCTCAGGGAGCTTGCTGAGAAGTGATTGGTTAGGTGCTTCCTGGGCTAGCAATGTGATTGGACGAAGCTTAACGTAGCATTTCAATTAGATGTTTTCATAACACATTATGCATTCAATGGCTGCTTATTGAATACATTACAGAATTAATGACTCCAAACTATCCTATCGTTGAAAGCCTTGTTCAGGTCTTGCGAACTGAGAGCCGTGACTTCCTTGACTGAGTCCATCCATCTCATGTTGGGTCTTCCCCTTTTCCTGCTGCCTTCAACTTTTCCCAGCATGATCGTCTTTTCCAATGACTCTTGCCTTCTCATCATGTGACCAAAGTATGATAGCCTCAGTTGAGTCATTTTAGCTTCTAGGGAGAGTTCAGGCTTGATCTGATCAAGAACCCACTTATTTGTCTTTTTGGCAGTCCATGGTATACATTAAAACTCTCCTCCAACGCCGCGTTCCAAATGAATCAACTTTCTTCCTGTCAGCTTTCTTTATTATCCAGCTTTCACACCCATACATAGTAATGGGGGATAAATGAATATGAAATAAATTATCTTGATCTTAGGTGCCAGTAACACATCCTTACACTTGTAACCAATGTTCCCTCTAAGCTGTAGAGTCCTGTGAGCAAAAATTCTACTTTGTGAGCTACGGGCATTAAAGTTGTGAATGAGCGATTTGGCTACTGCATAAATTAGTTTGCTCTGTAGCCATCTTTCCTGAGCCGAGACAAAAATGTGTGAGATGGAGGCTAAAAAACTGTGAGCTAGCTCACACTAACTCAGCTTAGAGGGAACACTGCTTGTAACTACTGCTTAGTATTTTGGCTCTCCAGAATTTAAAAAACAGAGACAATACAGCATTGCCACAGCATTCTCCAAGTGGCTGTTTTCTTTAAAATGTTCTCTTTTTATTTCATATTCTCCCCTCCTGCAAGGTCAACCTTATACCAGCTGGCACATTCCTCTAGGATATTAGTCCCTCCTTCCCTTATCTCTTCTCCTTCAAAGGTCTTTTCCCATAGGCAGTTTAAACAAGGAAATCTGGATGAATCAAGTTAACCTGCTTGGTTTCATTAGTTTTGAGCCACACATTTCTTTGCAGTGGCATTCATTTCCCTGGAGCTAACTGACCAACATGACCTTTGTGCACACAAAGATTCCTTGCCTGGCTCGTCATCTAAACCAACATCCTCTGCCCCGTTTTCCTGCTCCACTTAGGTACAGTCGGTCCCTGACTCTGGGCTTTGCTGCCTTTCCCTTTGCAGTTGTGTTGAAAAACATTTCTCTGTAAGCTCTTCTCAGTTGTTTCTGCTAGGTCAAGCCTAAGTGTATTAGCATATTTTTTAATCCACCCAATTTTACTGGTCTCAATTAGCCAGGGCTTTTCTGTTGTTTTAGTGTAATATCAAGAGTTCAGTGGCCACTAGTGCTTACTCAACACTTTGTCATGGCTAGCAGCTACTAACTACAACATGACACAAAAGACCTGGATAGAAAGTGAGACAAATGCCTGCCTGCTCTTCTCAGCTCAAAATATAAATTTGTAAAAAAATAAATTCCCGTAACAACCAAATATCTAAAAACAACTCTCTCCATACAAGGAAACTGATTGTGGATAACACTGATCAGCTGAAAATTTCCTACCACTTGGGGAGGGGAGGATGTAAAAGTATAGCACGCAGAAACCCACAGCTGCATCATATCCTTTTCCTTTCAGACACATGTAGACAATCTTATTTGCATCCCCTGTTTTCATTCTTGGTATCTGAAAGGAAACCCCAAATTGCATTTTCCAGGTTGACACATCAAGCTTCTTCCGTATGAGAAGGGGGGGGACCTGAGTATTCAGTTTGACTACCCACTGACAAAATGTTAATTTTTTTAAAAATGGCAATAGATTTTTATGACCTGCAAGAAAGTCCACAGGATGTCAGACAAACAGGCGCGTTTGGATTGCCAGTCCAGCTCCAAATTGCAGCAGGAAGAGACTGGCAATATGGCATCTTATAGTGCCATGACATCACTTCTGGCTAGGAACCTGGAAATGACATCATCACATCATACAAACTCAAAAGAGTGCATGAGGACAGCTGTAACACACAGCTGTGAAGCTGGTTTGGAAGTGCCAATCTCATGTCCACTGCAATACCACTACTATTCTTCTCCATGCTCCCAACTACTGCAGCAGGTGGTGTGGAAGGGGCTTTTGCATGACATTGTCCTGCAGACATTTCCCTTCTGGTTTTTCTCCAACCCCACTCTGCAATTTCCCAAACCTGCTTTGATAAAGTAGGGTGGCAAGTGTGGACAGGAAGGTGAAGATTTGTTCACCACTCTGCCCACATCCAGAGCCATTTCCTTTCCTATTTCCTTTGGTGCCTGCAGCCACCACCACCCCTCCCACTAGCGGGCTTTTTCCATTTTTTTTAAAAAAAGACCAGTAGTTGTTATATTGCTGTATTGTTAAAGCACCATAGTGACATAAATATTATTAATTTAAAAGAATCCCTGGCAAAAAAATCCAGCAGCGGCAAAGGGGAGAAAAGCACAGAGAACATCCCTATTGGGAGGTTCTGCTGCCACTGCACATGTGATTCCATTCTGCAGTGCATGGACAGCCTCTGAAAGAAGTCTACAACATGGCATTATTCATAATTAGAAAACCACTGGAGGATTCAATTTACAGAACACATGTTTAAATTGTTTAAAACTAAGATCAAGGTTGAACAAAAACCTGAGTAAACGTTTTTTGCTGTCATGTCTGTCTCTCATGGAAAACATGAAATGTATGGCCACCCTTCCGGCACCCCTGTAGTGAAAGCTGCTTAAATAATGCATTATTTTTAATCTAATGTGTGAATTAGGCCTTGTTGTAATCCAAGTGACATTTCTATCTGTGACTCAGATACTTTTACAGCCATGGTCCTCCAATGAATTTGTGCCAATCCACCCATTCAAAGCATTTCACCTCTTACCAGTGGCTGTTTGCTGTAAACTTTGTATATGAAGCTTTTAAAATTCTTTTTCCATATAGGAGGATTTAAAGCTTATACAATAAAGCATTAATTTTCCTTCCTGAAGTCAGATAACAAAACCCAACATCTGTAGCAGAAACAAAGACAACGACATGAAATACTTGGGATCCAGTATATAAAGCTGAAATAAATGAAACTTCACTGCATAAGCATTAGATAAGAAGAATCATTAGAGAAGAAGTAAGCTGGCCTCTAAATAAACCTTTCATGTACAAACAGCTCATCATAATGGCAGGAGAGAAACTGATAAATAAACTAAAGCAAAAAATTGAGACTGAAGCTGAGAAATAATTTGAATATATCAATGATTTCCCTCCACCCTGAGTTAAGACATTTCAAACAAAAATATAAAAAGAACAAAAGCAGGGAAACAGCCTCAAAAATGCAAAGGGGGGGGGGAATCAAACATTGGTGCATAAAACAGACCAGAAGATACTGAGCAAACAGAACATGAAGTGGTGTGGGGGTGGGATTGCCTTCTATTCCAAAATGTCTCCAGGCTCATCTTGGAAGTGGCTTTTCCGTCCAGTTCAATGATACCTGAGAGTCCTGCATACTGGAACTGGAACCCAGCACAATTTAGCACTGGCTGATTGGCTGCCTCCCCCTGGTGTCATCAAGCAAGAAATCTGCATTCTCTGTCTCTGGGCAGCTTTACATTTTAAACAAATGTTTCCTTAAAAAAATAATTGGCAATATAATGAATGGGCAGATCCAAGAATGTTCAAAAGGGATGTATTTAAATATAATTCTTTAAAAAGGCGGACGGCCCAGCTCATGCATGACTGGAAGGACAAGACTGTGGGGCCTGAGCCAGGATTCTATCATTTTAGTGAAGGCTGAACTAGAGGAAGCCAAGTTCACCCAGTAGACCCAGGACAGGATACCCTGCAAGTTCTCCTGACGCAAGCAGACTCTGCTGTTCAGCACTTTCAAACAGAAGTTTCTGTCTGAGTTTCTTCTTGATCAAAGTTTTTTCAGACTTACTACATATGTGGCAAAATAAAACATAAGGGAAGTGCTTCTTTTTATGATTTGTATAGGACAGTACACCCTAAGACAGATGATCCCACCCACCCCCCGTTGGGAATTTATTTTAATATGGAAGGTACATTTATCTTGAAATACTTCCTTTCCTTCGTATTCTGCACTTGTATAGCAAAAGAACAGCATCTCCTGTTTACACAGATTACTGGCATGGTCCACAGTGAAACTAATAAGATTGCAACAAGAAACACCTACAAACCTATGACTATCAGAAAAAAATGGTAACATCTCTTAAAGCAGAGGCTGTCTCTTTCCAGCCAGGGACATTTGGCAGTTTTTTCATACAGAGTACTTTGTCCCAAACTAAGGCCTAGTAACATCTGTGTGACATTGTGCAACAGACAGGTAAATGTTTGTGCACGTCTGACAATCATCTATTTATGCAAAAAAGCTTGGTACATTTTTTTCTGTCCTAGAACTTCCTGCATTCTTCAGCCTTATTTTACAAATTTGCACAAGTGGCACACACAAATTTCAAATGGGTTCATTGTGTAGATTGCCTCTGTCAGGAAGGATACATAATCACCTTTGTTATTCTGTTTCTTGACCAATACATCTTTCCATTTTCTGATATAATCTTCCATATAAACTCAATAATTTACTAATATTAACAATGGGCTCTCTTCCCATTGATATCTTATACCTAAAGAGGAAAAATTCCCAAAATGTTATCCAACAATGATTTTTCATGAAGAATTCCTGGGCACTTTATCACGGGCTGGTTCAGATGATGCTCTAAGTGTGTAAAATGCATATGTAAAAAAGTGGGATTATGTCCAAACCTCCCTCAAGACATACCTGTCCCATTTCCAGGCCCACCAGCACCATAGAGCACATTATTATATATCATATACTAGTTTACTTCATTTATATTCCGCCTTTCTCCCCATGGAGGACCCAAAGTAACTTATACCATTCCCCCCCATTTTATCTTCACAACAACCTTATGAGGTAGGTTAGCCTGAGAGTGTGTGACCATGGAAGAGAGAGGATTCGAAACTGAGTCTCCCAGATTCTAGCCCAACACTCCAACCACTACACCACACTGGCTTTGTACAGGGCACACAGGGACAATCTTGTCCTCTCACCGATTATTTTATATCTCATCCTTTCTCTGAGAAGCTCAAAGTGCTACATGTGGTGCGCATACTTCACCCCCTCAGTTTATCCCCACAACAAACCTCTGAGGTAGGTTAGTCTGAGAGAGAGTGGCTGGCCCCAGCTCACCCACTGAAAATCTTGGCTGAATAGGGATCTGAACCCAGGTCTCCTCGGTCAGTAAATCCATCTATCAGACTGTCTCTCACTTGAAGCCTCAGTCAAACCAGCACCCACTAAGAAAATTACTTTTGCATAAGGACTATAAACAGCAAAAATGTCTCTTTAGGGATGTTCTCTCAAAGTTTACTCCCTTCCCCTCCCCCAGCCTATTTTCTGCTGCCCCCTTTGGCTTTGAAATAACCCTGTCCAGCCATCTGCACAATACAAAACAGTCCTGAAATGCATTTCCTGTGATTCAAATCATTTTCAAAAGGCCCCCATTCATCTTCTTCCTTTTTTGCTAGAATGAGGCTAACATTCAGCATGGCTCACCCCAAGAATGCCCGTTGAGGGACAGGAATTTAAGTGCTGTGTGTTTCATTTCCTGTTTCTGACTGCACTAGGCAGCTGATTTTTTGGGTCATT
Source organism: Gekko japonicus (assembly GCF_001447785.1). NCBI lineage: Eukaryota > Metazoa > Chordata > Lepidosauria > Squamata > Gekkonidae > Gekko > Gekko japonicus. The sequence goes on along the minus strand of NW_015176487.1, from coordinate 304,885 downwards.
TTCTAACCCTTTTGTTTAACCCTTTGGAGACTTCTTCTGAGAACCTGTGTGCTACACTGGGCAAGAGAGTGAACTGGGAAGGCTCTCAATTCAAAGGCTCAGCTCAAATGTGAACTCGCTACACAGCTCTATGAAATCAGTTCTCACACCCTGATAGTTAACAGCCCACCTCACAAGTTTGTTTGAGACAATAATATAAAGTATGCACATCAGTATCTAACTTCCTCTACCAGCAGTCCCCAACATGATGCCCAGTGGTCAATGACACTTTCCTGGTGTCCACCTCATGGGATTTTTTAAAGTGAACAGGGCTTTTGCCCAGCAGGCTTCTGATCAGCCATGGAAGATCTGATTGTGCAGATTTTTGGATGTTATTTAGGCAGCAGCACCTACCACAGCACAAAGATCTTCACTGTTTGCCACAGACATGATGACAAAAGATGCCCTTTGCATATGATTTTCGCTTCTCTTAAAAATTATCAGTGATCAGAGGTGTTTTGGCCAAAACAGCAACAATAAAAATGGTTTATATAATGGCAAGACCTGATGAGCCATTGTACAGTGGAATTAAGTTTTAGCAGACTGAATGGGCACTGCTTCATCAAGAACAAGAAACAAAATCTATGCAATGCCTTTACAGTCCTGTCATACGGTGATCATTTGGGTGGTTGGGGTGGTTTCTCATTACGATTCTGGTTTGCTATTCTGAAACCATGCTCAAATTTCCACATGAAAAGATTATTAATATTTATGTACAAGTGGTCATGTTTATGAGAGAAAAACTAGCACAATGTTTTGGTCAAACCTACCTCACAAGGTTGGGAACAATCATGAACACACATGTGAAAAGTAAGTTAAAGAGAATTGGATTATATGCTAAAATAGATTTCTGGGCCCTGGGCTACTGTCTGGAGAGCAGAGTGTTGACCTTGAGAATACAGGAGGTGACCATGTCCAACTTGTATTGTTAGACACAGAGAAGACAACTAGTTCCCTTTCTACTCTATCAAAGGCCTAATTGTCTTGGGTCAGCCAAGGCTCAGCAATAGCAAGGACTCCTCAGGAGAAGAGGAGCCCCGTGTAGGCAGCCTGGAGTTTACAGAAGCTGACCAGCAGGAAAATGAGCTGCAGGCTTGTCAGGATTCACAGCTAACAGCTGGTGCAGAACCACCTACATCCTCCAGCTCTGATTCAGCAGGTGAACCTCAGTTGGCTATTCCTAGCCCATCGGTATCAGAAGGAGGTGAACGAAGAAAAGATGTAATGTTAACCCCCAATTGTAAGAAAATGAAAGATTAATGTATGTAAATTTTGGAAAATTGAAAATAAAACAACTAAAAAATATATAAAAAAAGAAGGAGGTGAACCTATCAGCACAGGATGTAAATAGACTAATGAAGGGAATACTGAAAATAAAAATGGAAAAATGTAAAGAATTGAAAATGAAATTAATTTTGAAATGGTATAGGACACCTGCTCAATTATCGTATATGATTAAGGGAATGAAATTGGAGTGTTGGCATTGTAAAAGAATAAGGGGACATTATGCACATCTTTGGTGGGAATGCTCTAAGGTAAGGGAATTTTGGCAACTGATCCTGGAAAAGGTTGATAATTTATGTAACGTTAAGATTGAGCTGAATGAGAAAGTGTTATTTATGGGAATTCTGGGAAATAATAAAGTAGATGAATCCACAAAGGACTTATTTAAAGCTATGATCCTAGCGACTCATGCGGTAATAGCGCATGGATAGAAAAATGCCTTAAAATGGACTTTGGGAAGATAGAACTGGTACTTATATGAATGGATTCAATCAGATATTCTATTGATAATAAAACAGGATAAGACATGGGAAGATAAGGTGTTGGAGATAAGGAAGAAATGGTTTGGGTATATAAGATGGGTAAGGGGGGGGGACAATAATGATGTATTGATAAAACTCCATAGGGTGTGCTCACGGTTACAGATATAATAATAAGGTTCTTCTTCTGATCGCTCGTGAAGGGGGAGAGGAATAATAAAGGGGAAAATTGATGTATTTGATGTTTGGTTATGTAAACTTGATGAAAAGGATTATGAATGAATATGAAATGTAAGACATCAATACAAATTAAAACATAATAAAAAAAAGAATGCCTCAGACAGAAACTGAGAACAGAGCTACAGACAAGACTCCTGGCCTGATGCCAGCTGCTTGCTGATAAGAAAGATGAGTAGTTGCAGGATTGCTTCTGAGCAACTGGTGCCAAGCGTGATCCTTAGGCGTGGGGCTATAAAACCAGCCAAGAGAGGCAGTTAAGCATGGACACAATGTGTACAATTGATGCTAAGCCACCAACTCTGCCTTGCCTGACTTCTGGACCTCTGACCTTTGACTCCCTGACTCTGCTTTGTCTGACTTCTGGCCCCTGCCCTGGACCAAACGGCCCTGCCTTGCTTGACTTCTGGCACCTGATAACTCAGAGTCTGCAAGCCAATACAGTTTGCATCCGCCCAAATTAGCAGCAGCATGGAAGATGCAGCTTCCTCCCTGGCAGACCTAGCTCCTCAGAACTCCAAATGCAAGTATAGCAGCTGATAAATACCTTGGCTGAGCTCCATCAACAGCAAAGGGTTGCCACTGCCATCGTCCTTGCTACCCCTCCTCCAAAGAAATGTCCAGAGAAGTTCAAGGGAGGCCAAGAAGCCTTCCTTGCATTCTTGGCACAGTGCAAGCTATACATGGAGCTGAGGGAAAGGGATTTCCCCAATCATAAGACTAAGGTCTGTTTCATAATAACCCTCTTACAGGGGAAGGCTGCCAACAAATGGTCGACACCCTTCTTGCTCATGAACTCTCCACTGCTAAGCACTTTTGCTGGTTTTGTGACAAACATGCAGTCTGCCTTTGCAGACCTTCTGAAGGCTGAGAAGGCCCACCTGTGTATTCAATGCCTGTGTCAAGGGGGAGGCACTGTGGCAGACTACACCACAGAGTCCCAGCTGTTGGCACAAGACCTAGAGTGAAATGAGACTGTGCTGATGGACCAGTACCTGGAGAGGTTATCCGAGGAAGTGCTGGATGAGTGGTCAGAGTTGAGCATCCAACAGACCTCCAAGTCCTGATTTTGCTCTGCCTATGCATCGATGGTCCCCTGGATAGCCAGAAGCAGGCCTGTGAGGCAGTATGCCCTCAACTGGGAAGCTCACGACTGGTTCCAGGTTCCACCCATTTGCCCCACTCCAACAGCTACCGTGGCCGAAGGTGCAGGGCATTATGCCAGCTGGCCAGAGAAGAAAAAGCCTCAACTGCCAGCACTAAACACCTGGCCTCAAGTGGGTATGAGCCTGCCATTTGGAACACACTTCAGAGCACCAAAGCCCTCCTGATACTGGCTCCCGGCATCTCCTGATCCCAGGGAAGCTCCGGCTACCACAGGGGAGCTGGTTGTTGGTGTATGCAATGATAGACTCCGGAGCCTCCCATTCTTATATGGATGCCAATTTTACCAAACACCACCAAGTACCAATACATGCTAAAGGGATACTTATCCTGGTAGAAGCCACAGACGGTCAGCTTTTACGTTCAGTCCCCGTCAATCAGGAAACTCAACCTCTGGATCTGCACATACAGAACTATTGAGAGCAGCTCTGCTTTGACATCGCCACCATGCCCCACATTCCCATAGTACTAGGGATGTCCTGATTGGAGATGCACGATCGAGTGGCACAAGGCAGGATCTGCATTTCCAAGACCCTTGTTCTCATGAAGCACTCCCTACCCTTTTGGGAGCTACCACCAGCCCAGGCCTGTCGGCTCTTCTGGTAAAATACGTGGAGTATCAGGATGTCTTCCAGGAGAAAGGCGCTGCCCTGCATCGGCCATACAGTTTTACCATCAACCTGGTACCTGATGCTCCCTTGCCTATGGACTGGTTACCCTTCCTCTCAGAACCCGAATTGGAGGCCCTTCAGGAGTTCCTGGCTAAGAATTTACAGAGGGGCTTCATTCGCCCACCTACATTCCCAACCTCAGCCCCTGTCTTGTTTGCAAAAAGGAAGTCTGGGGAATTACGCCTATGTAATGTCTACCAGGCACTCAATCAAATCATCATCAGGGACCACTATCCACTGCCACTGATCCCAGAGCTTCTGGACTATTTGCAGGGGGTTTGGAAGTCACCAAACTGGCTCTTTGAGGTGTTTACAACTTGGAGCGCATACTCAGGACCCAGCTGAACACACTGAACACATGTAGGCCGTTCTGCAATGCCTCCAGCAACATAGCTTGTATGCCAAGCTGGAAAACTGAGTGTTCAATCTGGATGACGTGAAATTCCTGGGTCACCTCATCACCCCACAAGGCATAAAGCTGGACCCTCAGAAGGTGGAGGCTGTGCTGTCCTAGCAGGCAACTCGGAATTGGAAAGACATCCAGCAGTTCCTGGACTTCACCAACTACTATCAACAGTTCATCCCAGACTTTGCCTCCCTAGCTGTGTCCCTCATCAAGTTGCTACAGCCCCAAGAACATTTCCATTGCTCAGTAGAGGCTCAGCAGGCTTTCCAGGAGCTGAAGACTCAGTTTGCAACCAAGCACCCAGACTGATGCCTCCAGTGTCGCAATCAGTGCTGTGCTATCCCAGTGTGAAACCCCCACCAGACCCCTACAACCCTTCAGCCTACTAATCATGACAACTCAACACCGCCGCAAAAAGCTACGCCATCTGGGAACAGGATCTACCGGCTATTAAGTCAGCTTTTGAGGTCTAGTAGTACCATCTGGAAGATGCCCAACAACCAGTGCAAGTTCGTACTGACCACTGTAACCTCAAATACCTGCAAACAGCCCACCGATTGAACTAGGGGCAGATTTGGTGGTCCCTGTTTTTCTCCTGTTTTAACTTTACAATTACCTATATCCCCAGTTCCCAGAGCAGGCTGGCAGGTGCTGTCTCTCGAAAACCAGAGTTTGCTTATCCAACCCTTGAGGAGCAGCCCCTGACCACAGTCCTACAACCTGAAATGTTTGCCACCATGCCTCCCACAACCCCACCCAGAAGTGAATTCAGGAACAGCAGCAGTGCGATCCCTTCACCATAAAGATGTTCCAGTGCCGGCTAGGAAAGCACCCATGGGATACAGAGAGCAGGTTTGGATGCTGACGCACCAGGACTGAGTTTATGTGCCATCAGGACCTCTATGGGTTGAAGTCCTGCATCTAGCTCATTACATCAAACCAGATGGACACTTTGGACAGTACAAGACTTTCCACCTGCTGACTCGGGAGTTCTGGTGGCCTCATATACAGACCGATGTAACCATGTATGTGGCCTCCTGCAGCGTCTGTAGATGGGCTAAGGATTTGCCTGGCAGGCCTGCTGCTTCCCTTACCCACTCCCACTGGTCCCTGGAAGGCCAACTTTATCACAATCCTTCCCAACTCCACGGGCTATACAAGCATTCTGATAATGGTGGATCTCCTTACTAAGATGGCCCACTTCATCTCTTGCTCAGGGCTCCCGAGTGCCCGTGAAACTGCCCATCTGTACTTGCACCTTATCTTTCAGCACCGTGAGTAACCTAACCTGAGCACCTGATCTCTGGTTCTGGCATGCCATACATGCATTATTGGGTACCCAAGTACACCTTTCATCCATTCATCACTCCCAGTCCGATGGTCAGACAGAATGCCCCAATGCTACACTGGAGCAATACCTGAGGTGCTATGTTAACCACCAGCAGAATGACTGGACTACCCTGCTCCCTCTGGCCGAGTTTGCATACAAGAACACAGTACACATTTCAATACACCAGACACCATTCATGGCCAGTTATGGATATCATCCCTGTTTCTTCCCACCAGTCATGCCTGTATCCACTGTACCCTCTTGCCAACAACTTTGTGAATGAACTGCGGGCTCTACATAAGGTTCTACAGGGCCAACTACACCAGGCCAAGCAGGTTTACGAGAAGTTGCAGACTAGAGATGCTGGCCAGGAGAGATCCTCAAGGTTGGGAGAGATCCTCAAGGTTGGGGATCAGGTGTGGTTATTGACTTGGCACATCCAAAATCAGCAGCCCTCCTAGAAATTAGATACCCGCCTTATTGGCCCATATCAGTTCACCACACAAATAAACCCCATGGCCTACTGGGTACAGCTTCCTCCATGCTCCACATACGTCCAGTGTTCCACTGGTCCCTTCTTGTCCCTGTTGCTCCCCCACATCCTCTCCGAGCCCCATAGGTGCCACTGCCACCAGTCTGAGGGAGCACAGATCTTGGACTCCAGGCGATGCAGAGGCCGGCTACAGTATTTGGTGGACTGGAAAGGCTATGGACCTGCAGATCACTCTTGGGAACCTGCCAAGAACCCCCATGCTCCTCACGTGGGGCACCAGTTCCATCAAGCATACCCACAGAAGCTGACTCCAACCCCGTCGGTTGGGTGGGCCCTGGGGGGTGGGGATGGTGTCTTGGGTCAGCCAGGGCTCAGCAATAGTGAGGACTTCACAGGAGAAGAGGATTCCTCAGGAGAAGAGGAGCTTCCTGTAGCCAGCCTTAACAGAAGCTGACCAGGAGGAAAATGAGCTGCAGGCTTGTCAGGATTTACAGCCAACAGCTGGTGCAGAGCCACTGACACCCTCCAGCCCTGATTCAGCAGGTGAACCTCAGTTGGCCGTTCTCAGCCCACCAGTATCACCTAGACCCTTAGAATGCTGCAAACGGAGGCTGAGAACAGAGCTACAGACAGGATGGCAAAACGCACACCTCCTGGCCCAGTGCCAGCTGCTTGCTGATAAGGAAGATGAGTAGTTGCAGGATTGCTTCTGAGTAACTAGTTGCAAGCATGGCCCTTAGGCATGGGGCAATAAAACCCGCCAAGAGAGGCCAATTATATTTTCCCAGACCAAGTACTAAGTTATTGTTGAAGCCTGTTTTACTATGGCAATAATGTTGTACTTATTGCCTTCTCTGACATACTGAAAAAAACCATCCCCAATGTGTCCTTTCCATAGAGTTTATATCCAAGGATAACCATTTATTTCTGATTCTCTTTATTTTGCCAGGTTTCTGAACAGTCCACTCTGTCTGTGTCCTTCTTTACCATACAAACATCTAGACACTGTTTCCCTCTCCAAATGTCTGTTGTATGCACATTTCCCCCTACAACTGTTCCTGTAGAAAACCATCCCATAAGGCTAGAATCCTTCTCCCGTACATGGTAAGTTTCTAATTGCAGGAATATTTTTGTTTATAGGAGTATGCAGTCATGAGAACTTCCTGCCTTCAGTCACAGTTCAGACACCCAGATTTTATCCCTTAATAAAAAGTAGGCCTTAAACGCATACCATTGCCACATGCCCCCTTGTAGCGCAATCCTGTGCTATAAATTTGATGTGACACACAGCCCACACATATGTAGGTCATTTCACCCACCCATAGAAGCTCAGTCATCTCAGAGATGGTACATGGAAGCTACTCAAAACTGGAGCTTTTTTTGCAATGACACTTTGATACACAGACAGCTAACGCAGGCAACAGAAGATTCAGAGGCATCAAGGGAGCTGAAACTGGGCCAGTACATGGTGAGCGATGCCTTATCCTTGGCCTGAAAAAGAAGGCCATAGGCTTTTACTAATTATCTGAGATCTGAAAGAGGTATACCAGCATAAAAATGCAAATACTAACCCCTTGGGAGGAAAAGCAGAGACACTCACTTCCCAATCCTCAGACTTCCTGTCTAGGTCTCCCATCTATGCACTGATCCATCTTAATCCTGTTTAGCTTGTCAAGTGAGACCGGATCAAAACCCAAAGGAAGCTGACAAATGGGGATTCCATTAATTAAATTAAAAACTTCTTTTGCCACACATTGGGGGTGGGGGGTGGCGTGCTCTCAAATCTGCAGATACAATGGATTACCTGTACAAGGAGTTCCAGCTTCCTGTCGTCAAGAAGGTGCACTTGACACCGACGGCCCTCCGTCATCTAAATAAACAAAGATAAAAAGAGAGAATGTTTCAGGTGATGCTTTATTCACAGGCTTGGCAAACAGTGCAAGTTGCTGCTAAAATGCAGAATCCTTCCCTGCTCCAAACATTATCATAGCAAAAATATTCCCATTCACTGTTTAGCTTTCCCTGGCACTGCCAAAAAGAAAAGTTTGCAAAGAGAAAACAGAACTAAACACATCACCCTCGCAGCTGCTGATGAGTGGCAAAGGCTTCTGTTGCTTTGACTCAGCACTATGAAAAGGGATTTTCCTGTGAGAGAAGGGAGTTTAGGATGCAGCAGAGGCCCTTGCACTGGCAAAAAGAGAATACATATTTTTATTTTATTTATTTAAGCTATATTCTGCCCTACCCTGCACATGGATTCAGGGCAGCTCACAACGTTTAATAAAAACAATACAATATTATATAAAATATCAATCACAACCTTCAATAATCCCTGATGGCAGCACAGCGATACCAACTACAGTGACTGCTGCAACAATGTCAGGGAGGGCACAGAACAGCTGGTACTGGTACCAAGTTAATCTAGGCTATGCCCTAATGCGATGGTGCATAATAAGATTGATCAAGTTGACAAGGAAGGCTGGTGTCATTCTGGACATCCACTGCCTCAGCAAAAGCCTGGTGGAACAACTTCGTTTTGCAGGCCCTGTGAAACTGTAATAAATCCTGCAGGGCTCTGATCTCAACTGGGAGTGTGTTCCACCAGGCAAAAGCCAGGGCCTTTTCAGCAAGGCCTTTCAAGGCAAGACAGACATCCTTCAGGCCAGGGACTACCAAATGGTGCTGCTCAGCAGAGCACAAAGCTCTTTGGGGCACATATGGGGAGAGATGGCCCCATAGGTATGCTAGTCCCTGGCCGCGTAGGGCCTTGAAAGTTAGTACCATAATCTTGAACCTGATTTGATTCTTAACTGGCAACCATTGCAACTGGTGCACCACAGGCTGAATGTGCGCCTGCATAGGTGCACCAGTCAGCAGGTGCGCCACCACATTCTGTACCAGCTGAAACTTCCAAATCAGACTCAAGAGTAGGCCCGCGTAGAGCAAGGTGCAATAACCTAAACTGGAAGTGACCATTGCATGGATCACTGTTGCGACGTCATGGGGGGAGAGGTAAGGAACCAGTTGCCTGACCAGCCAAAGATGGTGACCTGAGCCTCCATCAAAAGGGAGACATCCAGGATCATCCCTAAACTCCTCACCATTGGGATAGGCACCAACTGTGCCTCTTCAAGTGCCGGGAGTCTGATTCCTGATCCTCTTCCCCCATGTCTCAGGTATAGGACCTCAGTCTTCGTTGGATTCAATTTCAGCTGGCTCTGCTGCAACCATCCAGCAATGGCCCCCAAAGCCCAGGGCCAGATTGTCCGGCTGGCCATCCATCAGCAGATACAGCTGGGTGTCATCAGCATACTGATGACAGCCCAGGCCAACCCTCCAGATTAGCTGGGTGAGGGGGTGCATATAGACGTTAAATAACTTCGGGGAGAGGATCACCCTTTGCGGGATGCCACATACCAATGAGTAACATGGAGACATTCTCTCCCCGAGCACCACCCTCTGTCCCTGACCCTGGAGAAAGGACAGCTACTGAAAAGCAGTCCCCCATCTCCACATGTCAGCGAGGCAGTGGGCCAATAAGTCATACTTGACTGTGTCAAATGCTGTTGTTAGTTTGAATAACAACAGCAATGCAGACCCGCCTCAATCCAGATGCCTGTGGAGGTTACTTGAGGGTGACCAGTGCGGTCTCCATCCCATGGCCAGGGCAGAAGCCAGACTGGAATGGGTCCCGACTCCCGGATGGAGGAGTCATTCAGGAATCACTGGAGCTGCTCAGCAACAGCCCTTTCAACTACCTTGCCCAGGAACAGCAAGTTCAATACTGGGTGGTGGTTGGCTAGGACTGTAGGGTCCAAAGATTTCTTTTTTTAGGAGCAGTCTCACCACCACCTCTTTCAGAATCCCTGGGAACATCCATGATGTTAGGGACAGGTTAATAATTTCCCTCAGGGAAATCTGGATCTCATTATCAGAGGCTTTAACAAGCCAGGATGGACATGGATCCAGGAGGCAAGTGGTGGGCTTCACAGCTGCTAGGGTCCTGTCGACCTCCTCCTGGGAGAGTTGGCTGAATTGGCCCGGCCAGTACTGGACCAGAAGACTGCCAAGGGGCTTCCAGTTCACTTGCTGTTTCAAGTGCGGCTGGCAGGTCACAGCAGAGGGACAAAACTTTATCTGCAAAATAGCGCACAAATGTCTCACAGCCAATGTCCAATTCCCTACCATTTTGTTTCCCTCGCAGTAGGGAAGTTAATGATATAATTCTTCTAAATAATTGGGCTGTTTGTTAGCAGACACAATGGAGGCTGCATAGGATTCCTGCTTAGTGGCCTTCATTGTCATCTCATAGGATTTCATAAGCGTCCTAAAAGATGTTCTTGCAGCTTCATCGCAAGTACGCCGCCACCCTCACTCTAACCATCTTAGTTCTTGCTTCATCCTCCACAGCTCCAAGGTGTACCAGGAAGCTGATTTGGGGTGAGAGCATAGAGGGCACCAGGCAGCAATTTTGTCAATGACTTCTGGGAGCCAGCTGTGCCAGTCCTCCACCGGCTCATCAATCAAAATGCCAGGGGGCACTGGATCCCACAGAGCATTTTGGAAACCAATTGGTTCCATTAGACTCTGCGGGCGAGCATAAATCAGCTTGCTGCCTAAACAGGGAGGGGTTGGTGTGCTTAGCTGGGCCTTCAGGGCAAAGTGATCTGACCACGGCACTGCATCAATAGCTATCAGATTCACACCTTATCCCCATCCTCATGGTTTGCTTGGTGTGCGGGTGCTGATACAAATTGGGAGAGTCCCACTGCTGCCATTGCCAAAACTAGAACCCTGGCCTGCAAGGAGGCTGCATCACCGACATGCTCCAATGCCCAGCCTAATACAGCCTCCAGTATGCCGGACAGGGTATCCGCTGGTGCGTTAGGAGGTCAGTACACCAGCCAGATAGCCAAACTTTCCTCAGCATTCCACAGTAGACCTATATATTCAATGCCGGCAATTTTTGCAGTGGGGAGTGACCTGAAGGAAAAAGTCTCACAGATAAACATTGCTACTCCCCCCCTGCCCATTGGTCCAGGACTGATGAAAGACTGAAAAACCTGGAGGGGCCAACTGATTCAGGGTGACAGTTTCACCCTCCCGCACTCAGGTCTCAGTCACACATGCCAGGTCTACATTTTGCGCTGCAAGATAAACCTGTAGGGTTGAAGTCTTATTATTGACAGATCTGGCATTACACATCAGTGTTGGAACATTTTTCATATAGCATTTATCATATGTGGTTCCCACTGTTGTTAGAGATTTCCTATTTACTGAGATGGTGCAGACAAGCCTGATCCCGTCAGATCTTGAAAGTTAAGCTGGGTTGGCCCTGGTCAGTACTCAGATGGTAGACCCCCAAGGAAGTCCAGAGTTGCTATGCAGAGGCAAGCCATGGCAAACCACCTCTGTTCATTCCTTGCCTTGAAAGCCCTACAGGGTTGTCATAAATCGGTTGTGACTTGATGGAACTTTCTACCACCAAATCAGGTTTTGGTCCTTTCTTTAAGGTGGTTTCAGAAGGTGGTGCTGGAAGACTTCTGCTTGGCCTGTAACCATTGGCCTATTATGCCCTGTAAGGTTCCATCTTGTTTTCCATGGTTTTGTTAAATATCTATATAAAACCTCTGGCAGAGATCATCTGGGAATTTGTGGAAAGTTGTCACTGGTATGTTAATGATACTGAACTCTATCTCTCCTTTCCATTAAGATCCAGGGAAACTGTCAGCAAGTTTAACCATCATGGAGGTCATAAAGTACTGGACAAGAGTGGACAAGCTGAAGTTAAATCCAGATAGAACAGAGGTGCTGTGTGGGGTTAAGGTATCTGTTATCATGATGAAGTTTTGATTTGCCATATTTTCTTAATAGAAGAAGAGGAGGAGGAGATTGGATTTATACCCCACCCTTCACTCGGAGTCTCAGAGCAGCTTATAACCCCCTTTTCCTTCCCCCTCCCCACAACAGCCACCCTGTGAGGTAGGTGGGCCTGAGAGAGAGCTCTTTCCAGAACTGCCCTTGAGAGAACAGCTCTGACAGAACTATGGCTTACCCAAGGTCATCCAGCAGCTGTAAGTGGGGGAGTGGGGAATCAAACCCAGTTCTTCCAGATTAGAGTCCGCACACTTAACCACTACACCAAACTGGCTCTGTGGCAATGTGGAATTTCTAGAGAACAAAATACTTCCTTGCTTTGAAACAGATGGCTTGCAACCACTATTTGACTCTGCTGTGCAACAGGCAGAAAGAAAGGCTATCTAACGTGAGATAAGCTACAGAAGCAGAACAAACTCCTAACTTCCTGTCCTGTGAAGGAATGAAAGTTATGTTATGTGTTTGTCAGGTTATTTCATATAGAAAGGGCATAAATCACCCATAGCCTCTTATCACATGGAGGATTCTGTATTTTCAGAATTTGCTGGTCTGCATTAATGGCTCTGTTACACTAATATACTCAGAGTTTCTCAAGAGATGAACCAAGGAATCATGTCTTGGCTTTTCATGCAGACAGATAAAGAGAAGGCAAAACTACAGTTCTTATGAGATAACAAATCAATGTGCTCTGAAACACAAAGCCTAGGAATATAGGATGGAATAAAGTTCTTGAAAGTCCTCTATTAAAAGTTCTCTACCGACAGAACAAATTCACCACTTGCAAAGGGGGGGAAAAGCTTCTAAGAGGATCTGTAGGTGGCTTTAAACAGAAGACAATAGTGTGAAATTATTCTAGTCTCACATCAGACAAAGGATGATGGCAGGAACTCCTTGTCAGATGGAGACCTTTGGATTCAGCTCCTGCACATATTAACTTCCTCATCCAGGTACTGCTGGCCAAACTAACACAGAGACACTGCATTTCACAAGCAACAATGACACGTTTTGCCTTACATTCTCTGTTTTTGGAGAAAGCATCTTGTATTTTACCCTTGAATGATACTGAGCTCTTTCAAAATCCTTTCCTGTCTATGAGACTCTTGGCTGTAAGCTTCTCTATATAGGGCATTAACAGAGAAGCAGATGCATAAATTCTGCAAGTATATGACAGATTTTTTTCCATATTTGATTGTATGTCCTGGATATACCATATGTGCTTCTTTCTCACTCTCTGGGTCCTACGGTAACATACATTACATACAGCAGAAAGGAAATTCCTTTTAAAAGGACATACTTGGTGTCTCCCAGATCTTGGACTCTGCATTAAGAAAGGATTTTCTCATTACCTCTGACATCAATGTAAAACTTTAAATCTCATTTACAGACTGCCTGGCCCAAATATTTACACAGTGGATTTCTGGCCTAAGGATCTACCCAGAGAATAGGGCAATTGTTTTGCATAGCTCCACAAACCATCTCGGCAATATAGTGCCTGACACATTTATCTTGTCTGCAACTCCAAACAGGAGCTAGAAGAATCCGAGAACCTGGGAACCTGCAACCTGGGAAACACAGAGACTTAGCAAAACCTGGATAAAGGTCAGCCTTCAGCTAAATGATTACCAGGGTGAACTATCTGTGAAAGCACACAAAAGAGAGAGATATGTATGCTTTTAAAAAGCAGCCACAACAGCTACAAATGAATCATGCCCAAAATGTTTTACTGGGTGAAATCACTTCCCTGTTAAATAACTCAAAGGCACAAAATGCAAACAACTTTTGTCATGGCAATACTATATAGTTCCCAGTACAGTTTGTTAGTCTGCCTAAAATTAAAAAGGGAAATTACAATGGAAAACAACATGAAATAGAGGATACTTTTTAAGTAAAGCTTTGCCCCCCTGTGAACAATGGAGAGGGAAGCTGCAAATTAGCAAGGGTGGCCATTCTGACTAAGGAAAGGAAACCTTGCCCTCACTCTGAATTGTCTTCATAAAATCAAATTGGCTATCTCATAGAGGGATGGCACCATGCAGGGCACACAATCCTTGATCAGCTGAGATCTCATTACCAGTAAGACAGCAGACATGCAAAAAAAAAGTCTTTAAAGTAGTTGCCAAAAGAAGCAGCAAAAAGCTGCAAAAATGCATGAAATGGTCCATGTCACAACCATTTTAGGCTCTGCTTTCACATCCAAAAGTTCACTTTGTCAGCATTCAGTCAGACTGAATATTTATGAACGGGCTTCTTTTTAAACCGTACACGTGCTCAAACATTTGCTTTGTAACTTGTGCCTCTTTTAAGCCAGAAATGTGCAATTTAAAATAAATACAACTATCCCTGAGGTAGACTATTAGCTCAAAAGCTGAAATAAAATTAAGCCCTTTGTTATCTGCCCCACAAACACACAGAGTTTAGCCACAAGTTGAAGTACCCAGTGTCAGCCCCCAAATGACCAAAGCCCTCTTGACACTGCCAGGATGCAGCTGCTCACTTCTCATTTAAGATTCATCCCACGGGAATCCTTCCGAAAGCCACATTGGGATGCCAAACTTTGATTCAGAACTGGCTGTTAGATATCATAGTACTGGAAGCGACATACAGGTATAGCAATCAGGAGTTTGAATCCATGGTTCAAACCCATCTCCAGCCTTGCTGGGTAGCAGTCACTACCACCACATTTTGCTGAGAGCCTTTTCAGACTCAACTCCCAGTATAATATGGAAAAAACAATACTGATGTACCTTATACAATTTTTGTAAGGGCTGCTGAGCTGTGGACATTCAAAAAGATAACAGAAAGGTAAAGCATCATTATCGCTCCAGCACTTTGCAAGGGAGCTGGTCCTCAAGCTTTGGTATAAATAGCAGTTTGAATAGCTCCTTGTACTGCTATAACCAGTGGGAATAAAAGGAATCTTCTCTTAGTCCCTTAGTTTTGTTAATTCATTTTTGGTTCCCAGCCAGAAAAAAAAATGTTTACATTTAGCACAGCTAATCATAAAGATGATGGTTAACTAATATCCTGTGGGATTTTGGCATTGCAATGCCTGCTTTAGATGTGAGTCACAGGCCTCCTATATTTATGTGGGAGACCCTTGACTGCAATGGAATTTTCTTCCAACTGTACTTAGAGGGAACTAGAGCATGTTCGGCACAACGTACACCATCACATGGGAAATTTATTCCTGAACTGTATTGCTTCAGATTGGAGATGTTTGAATGCTCCCACAAAATCTGCACCAAGAAAACGAGGATGTTTGGGAGAAGGTTAGACTCTTCTCTCTAGTTTCTGGCATGCCAAGAGTTTTTATTACAGGGGAAAACAGATAACTGCAGTTCTCCTTCCTGTACTTTGAAGGGGCCTGAGATCTATTTTGCCACATGATAAACTGATTTATAGACCAGATTTCAATTTGTCTGTATTCAATCAATACAGGCTTGATTCTAATAATGGTTATGCTTCTGTTTAAACAATCAGCCAGTAATTTCTTTTAAAAGGCACTCTGTTCTGAAATTTGTATGTCTATCAGCCTCTAAGAATTGCAGCTTCCTCTCAAAGGAAAATATAATTACAAAAATAAAAAATTAACAGAGATGAGGCACAAAATAGTTTCAAAGATCTTATAATGGCATTTCCTCAAACGTTTTAATCTCCTCAGATGTTGTTCCAGTAAGGGGATATCATATATCCAGTTCAATTCACAGTGCAATTTACTACAACCATATCATTTTAATTACAAAATATTTGGTAGAACGAGGAGAAATTATTAGCAACTGGATAACCTTTATGATGAAGAAACTTCCAGCTTTGAAGAATGAACACAATGCCAACAAACGTTTTGCTCAACTGAGGCTGAAAGAAAGTGCAGCTTCTTAAAAATTATGCCCTTTGCCTCTCAGCAATATCAATACCAGTGTAATATCTTATAGCAGTGCAACCCCATTGATGCAAATAGATTTTAACTAGCAGTGCACTTTGAGGAATGATCTACAGCTAACATATTACATTTAAAACTCAAGAGCATTTGAAACTGAACTGCCCAAGCATTTGTTCCAAACTTGTTCCATAGGCCAGTATGAAAGTCATACCCCAGCAAAGAAGTTGCCAAGAACAGAATGACCTTCAGGTGCATCTGATGCCCATCTGTTACTCTTCCTCTGTAGGCCACTGAGACTGCAGTCACTGCATCCCTTTAGGGCTGCCAACATCATTGTGGGGGCTGGAGTTCTCCTGGGATTACAAGTGATCTCCAAACCACAGAGATC
The DNA here is from genome assembly GCF_001447785.1 of Gekko japonicus. NCBI lineage: Eukaryota > Metazoa > Chordata > Lepidosauria > Squamata > Gekkonidae > Gekko > Gekko japonicus. The sequence continues at coordinate 288,637 of NW_015176487.1, read as the reverse complement.
AGTTACTCTAGACAAAATGGCAGCTTTGGAGAGGGGACGCACAATGTCATGGCCAAGCTTTATGTAGTAAATGCTCCTAAAGCAGACTTAAACAATTTGTGATGACTCACCAAGCCAAACACAGCCCACCAGCCACACATGGTGGCCTGCCCAGCATCCATCCCTTTCTTCTTCTAGACAGACAACAAAACCAGGAATTTTATCAAGCTTCTTCTACCCACTATCAGCTAGGTGAGAATCATTTACCACACGAATACCATTTTTGGCAGCATTTGTAAGAATCCATCATTGAAATGTGTGTAAATATTCACAAATCAGTGTCCTGGGGCTTTCAGAATATTCCAGGATTTGGTTACATAACATACTTAAGAAACACACTGCTCTTAATAACCAATAGGCATTGTTCCTGGGCAGGGCCGGCTCGCTCACTAGGCGAACTAGGCATTTGCCTAGAGTGCAGCCCCCTGACCCCACCAAAAGCCCAACCAGCCCATGGACGGCGGTCCCAAGGCGCTAGCGGGGAGCACGTGCCCACCTCCGCCCCTCCCCGCCTAGTCTCGGCGCGGCGGTGTGGGATGGAGCCAGCGGAACTGCAGACCACTCTGTGCCTCCTGGCGGGCCTGCTGATGCCCTGCATGGCCCTCCTCTGCTGCCTCAACGGCCTCCTCTTGCTGCGCCACCAGACCCCCCCCCCTGGGAGCAGGAGGAGCAGCAGCCCCTGATGCCGCCCTGGCGGGTGGTGGTCTCGGGCAGCGGGCTGGGGCCGGGGGCAGCAGTGGGCGGTTCCGTGGGCAATTTCCGACCCCAGCCCTGCCTCTGTGGCCAGGGGCCGAGGGTCGGGCCAGCTCAGGGACCCGCTGCCTCCAGCGCCTCCTCCTCCTCTCATGGGCAGCAGCTTCCCCCAGGCACCCCCATCTCACACTGAGGGAGGGAGGGAGGGAGGGAGGGGGAGAGAGGAGTCCAGAGGAGCCCCATTGAGCAGTATAGGGCAATGCTGAGGGCAGCCTGGCTGAAGCTCCCCATGGCCAGGACAGGAGGATGCCGTTTGCATTCATCTGCAGCACAGAAGGGGTTAAGCTGACGGAGTCGGTTGCATGAACCGAGACAGTTATGTTCGTCATAACAGCAATGCCTTCTCACCATCCCCTCTAGCAGACATGTGAGAACTACCATTGCTTGGTCTCAGGCAATTCATAAGCCACAGAGCAGACTTGCTGAGAATGTCACAAACACATCCACCCTGATGTCTTCCAGGAGACCTTTTAAGAACAAGATATTTAGTAGGGGCCATTAAAGGGAAGTCAGATTTGGAGCTGATGACCAATCTCATAATTGCTGATAGAATATGTGTTGCCAGCTACTGGAAGTATGTGGAGGTCCCTACAATATCTTTTTTTTGTTTGTTTTTATTAAGATCAAGTATAACTTATAACATGTACAATACCTGCAAAACAGTATACAAAAATCCTGAGAATCCAAAATTACAAACCAGCCAGTTAATCACCAACAAAGTTCTGAATGGCTTTACAGAATTTGGAAGATTGCTTATTTTACTAAAATAACTTATTATAAAAGTATCTTGGGTGGTGAGAATTTATATGAGGACAAATACTGGACATTTTTATTATGTTTTGGAATAATAAACATGAGGAGGGTGCACACCCGTATATATTTTTTGAACCACTATAGACTTTGAAAATATTGTATGTATTGTAGCTATATGGTTGTTCATGATCCAAGTAACATACTACATAGTTTGCAGATCTCATAGATTTATGAGGAAAGTGCTTTTTTTATCTGTTTGCAACTTTGCCACCTCTAAAATATTAGTGGCTCAGAGGTTAACACTCTGAGCTGCAGACTGGAAGGTCTGTAGTTTGGCAATTCGAGACCTTAGTGCCATGGGATGGAGCGAGCTCCCGTCTCTAGCCCCAGCTCCTGCCAACCTAGCAGTTTGAAAGCAAGAAATTGCAAGTAGATAAATAGGTACTGTTTTGGTGGGAAGGCATCAGCGTTCCGTGTGCCTCGGCATTTAGTCATGCTGGCCACATGACCACACAAACGTCTTTGGACAGTGCTAGCTCTTCGGCTTGGAAACGGAGACGAGCACCACCCCCTAGAAGCGGATTCAACTAGCTTTTGAGCAAGGGATACCTTTACCTTTAACCTTAAATATTAGTTACTCAGAAAGGTTTGAGTCATGTTAAAACTATACAAGGAAAACCTGTCAGAAACATAAAACATTTAAGAACATAAGAGAAGCCAATGTTGGATCAGGCCAATGGCCCATCTAGTCCATCACTCTGTCACACAGTGGCCAAAAATACCAGGTGCCATCAGGAGGTCCATTAGTGGGGCCAGGACCCTAGAAGCCCTCCCACTTTTGCCCCCCCCAAGCACCAAGAATACAGTGCATCACCTGCCCCAGCCTGTGAGTTCCTATCTATACCTTGTGGCTAATAGCCACTGATGGACCTCCACATGTTTATCCAGTTCCCTCTTGAAGCTGTCGAGGCTTGCAGTAAATTCCATATGTTAATCACTCTTTGATCAAACAAGAATCTTTGATCAAACAAGAATTTCTGTTGTGCTCAACCTTCCCAGTTTGTTTCAGTTTATCATTACGATCCATGATCAGACAGTACATTAATACATAACATATGCATTAATTACATAAACATGACTAAGCAATAAATACAGATAGGAACTTAGATAAAATGGATTAAAATTAAAATATATTTAAAATTTCTTAACAGAGGCAGTAATCTTCTGTCTGATTAGGCTGACCATGTCACAAAATCTTGCTACCTTGGCAGTAATTTCATTGCAGGAATCAGCTAAAAGGAGAATGGAATAAAATTGGCTTTAGTCTGACTGTCAACATTGTCAGACCATTGAATTTGTTTATAGTTGGAAATTTTCTAAGCTGTTCCAAATCTCCTGAAGTTTGGACTTGTTGTGTAAGGTGGTGTCATGATCTGTGTAGGACTGGGAGACAAGGCCTAGTGAGCCCTAGGCCCAGGAGACCTGTGTGGTAGTGGAAAGCAGACACAGCCTACAATTCCCACAATGCTTGGCGCTAGTTGTAACCAATCGGTGTCCAGGGATTGTATGAGGGGATAGTTACTTAAACTTAGTGGGCTGTGGAACTGCGTTCTTTTCTCTCACATTGTTAAGCTGAGAGGACAGACTGGTCTGAGAGAAAGATCCCTCACTTGGGACAGAGTGAGTACAGGCACAGGCCTGGTATAAAAGGCTGTGGGCCTTGAATAATAACCAGTTAAGAGAAATAGGTAGCCGCGTTAGATTTGTTTTATTTATCTTTAAAAACTGTTATATATTAAGCACCTTGTCTTGTTTTCCCTTACCCCATTACTGTATTAATAAACCATTTTAATGTTCTCTGCCTGGTCATCATGCCTATATTTCTTGGCTTTAAAAGGGGCATTTTTGGCTGGGCTTGGGAGGGTACTCTCAGCCTTCCCAAGGGACCCTAAGTCCAGAGTGGTGGTAGAGGAAGGTAGCAACTCACGGGGTAGCATGACAGGGGGGTATGTATTAACAACCACAAAACAAAATTTTTGAAATTGTACTACCAAGGCCTGAGCATGGTGTGCATCATAACCTATTGCTGTCACTGTGGCTTATAATTTTGTGGAAATTAGACCAGCCTGTTCCCCCTTGGGTCATCCTTTCCCCCCAGCATTGGAAGCAGGTAATATGCTAATAGAGAACCCATTGATTATCAAGGGCATCTGCGACCAAGTTTCTTGGAAAAGGATGATGTCAAAGTAAGAAAGACAGTTTAAGGAGGAAGGGTTGGATCTTTTGGATGTCCATCCCACAATGTTCCAAGATAAAATTTGGACATTGCCATGCAGCAGTACCAGTCATTCATGAAAGGTCACAAAGATCTCCTCCCTACGTTCAGGGAGCAAAGGCACTTCTTCTCCAGCTAATAGTAAATTCTGTGTCAAGAGTCCAGTTAAGGTCTTGTTGAAAGAGAGAAAAATCTCAGATGCCTTCTTCTGTGCTCCTGAAGATGTTAGTGGCTCCTAATTTGAGGATGCCATGGAGAGTGAAATTAAATCCTCCACCTCTTTATTATTTGAAGAAGTAGAGACTCATCACTTCTATGAAGGATGTTAGATCTACTGTGTCACTCTGGACAGGCAGCTTTTCTGTGGTGGTTGTTCCTTTAACAATTATATTTGTCTTTGGCCTTGTCATAGACCTCCGCTTTGACTTTGATTTGGACAACAACGCATGAACTGGTAGAGAGATTAATGTTGGAGTCCTACTGCAAACTGCTTTAATGACTCTCTTTATGTGGTTCAAGATACATTGTATCTTTACCAGTGGCTCAAGATACACTGTAGTTACAAGTTGCTTTAGCACTCACATTAGTTTTGATGTGTAGATGAGAAGTTGACTTCTTCCTGACTGCCGAACCCTCTAAGGATCATGATTTGAGAGGTTTTGCCAGTATTCACAGCTTGTTTATGGAATTTTTCAAATTATCCAGAGAAGCAGTAGTGTGCAGTCTATATGACAGTCTATGAGTCTTTGTGGCTGTTATAGGCCATAACAGGATAAACATTCTGGTGTAATCTTCTGTGGTTTTATGGATCAATTGTTGGGAAAAGACCACGATTGTTGATTATATAGGTGACTTGTATCCTCAGTATAATTAGTACTACTGCTCTACTTTGTTTTTGTCTTCATGAAAATGATAATGTAATATGACATATGTATTAGTCTGTATGAAAATAAATAATGGAAATTGTAAAAATAAATAATAAAGGGAAGTCCGCAGCAATTACAAAGGTCTCCTTTCTAGTTCTGCTGTTTGCCTTGTGGGTATATTGCTATTATAACTTGCACTTTAAATTGTTGTTATGAACTGGGTCCCTTCTGGGAGAAAATCAGTTATAGATGTTTTAGATAAATACATAAAATAAGACAGCACAGACTGTGGCAAATGTACACAGATGCCTTCCTAAACGCAGGTAAACAGTAACTATATTATTTAGATAGGATAAAGGGAAGCAGTAAGATCTCCCCCAACACGCTAATGTTTCAGAGTCTATAAGGGGATGTATGTATGTACATGTCTGTGTGCATACACACTCAAATAACTAACACACTGCTTTTATATCATATATTTAATTCTGAACTGGGATCTCAGTGTGTGGATCATTAAAACCACATACTAGGGTTAGGCAAAGAATAAGGAGATGTTTGCGCTAATCTGGGTGAGCCCCAAGGTTTGTGGAGGGGGAAAAAACCCCTCCCCATTTTTTTTAAATGTTACAGTAGTGGAAGAAATTGCTGCTACTTGGGGGAAGCATTCTTTCTCTTTACAAGCAAGTGTCCTGCACAATCCAGGAAGAACTATTTTCCTCAGTCACACCCACCCTTTCATGCAGAGGCCAAGTATCTCTTCCAACAATCTTGTAGAGATGCCAAGCTGTGACCCTTCCATAGGCTGCTCATGGCTGCGTCAATCTACGCAACCTGCCAAGAACCAGGAATAATATCAACAAGCCAAGTGGCTGCCAAGTCCCTGTTTCTGCTCCCAAGAGTTGTCATAAGTGAAGGAAGGCCAGGGGAACTGACTGCATTCCTGGCAAATGGGTAGGTGAGGAGAAGGATTTGGTAGGGTCAGAGGAGATTGCCGTCTCTCCAAGGGACCTCCCCCTGCCACCAGAACCATGCAGGTGGAAGCAGCAGAACTACAGGTGGGCAGACTAGCCAGTGAATAGCTGCTCAGGCAAGCGGGGTGGGGTGGGGGGTGGGATTCCCCTCTCAGGAGTCTTGCACATCCCCTGCTTTCACTGATAATACTTAACATGTACTTAAGAGTTCTCCTTGATGCTCCAAGTTCTTGACATATGCTTCAGGGGAGTAGCTGTGTTGGTCTGCACTAGAACAACAAGAATCAAGTCCAGCATCACTTTAAAGTCCAACCAGATTTCGAACTTTCAAGAGTCAAAGGTTCCTTTTGACAAAGGGAGCTTTGACTCTCAAAAGCTTATACGCTGGGAATCTTCTTGGTCTTTGAGGTGCTACTGGACTAAAATCCTGCTTTTCACACATACTGTCCTAGAATCCAGACCTGTATCGGAATTGTAATATTTCAGTGTTAATTTTATTGTTTCTTCTTAACAATTGTGAGTGGACTAATGCATCATAAAACTTTCTGAAATGAATAAAAAGCCCTATCCACCCCCCACCCCCTGCTTTAAAGAAGAGAATGACAGAGAGGAGCTCGGATAGCCTCCCTGCTCTGATCCATTACATGAACGAAACTCATCTACAAGAATTGAATCAGGGCTGGCACAAAAGACAGACAGACACAGAGTATAGGTACCTTGGCTCATTTAGTTATTCAGTGTCCCAAATTCAGAGAGGAGAGACAGAGATGGATTACCCCGATACTTGAGAAGAATGAGCTCACAAATATTAATCAGAGCCTTTCTTTTCTTTTACAAGATAAGGGCCCATATATCACCAGGTCACTGGCATCCTACCTTACAGTAACCCAGCTTAAAATCAGAAAACGTTTGTGACTGGAGTGAGCTTCCCCCCTTCTCTATGTGTGATTAGGCTTAAGGCTGTGGTAAGAGGAGCTCTATCATTAAAGGAAAGGAAAGGATACACAGAGAGATATATAGAGCTGTTAACAAAAACAAGATATTGAACATACAGGTTTACAGATTTTTATCCATGTATCCGGCTCCTCTAATTAAAGAGCCAAATTTTAGAAGGGAAAAGGGAAGTATTAGAAGAGAAAACATGCCAAGGAAAGAGACAGAAAATCCAGGACATAGCTAGACAGGATGATCTTAACAGCTCATGCAAATGGCCCTCTTAGAACCATTTTATAAGAGAACTATGAGCAAAGCTCGTTCTGGAGGAAGACAACGAGCCCTAGCACAGCACGACAGAGGGGCCACCCGTCTCCTGTCCCCCCCCATGCCCCCTCGGAGTCCAGGGACGAGGGAGCGGCTTGTGAGCGGCTTGTTGGCTGGGTGCGGCCGGCAGGCTCCAAGCAACCTGCAGCAGCTTGGGGGCTGGCGGCATGCCGGCCCCCATCCAGTGAAAGGCCAAGCAGCCGCTGGTAGTTGGCGGCGGCAGCAGGATCGGGCTCAGCCTGATGGGCCCCCCCACATACTGGAGTGGCCGGCACATCCATCGTCCGGTCGCAGCCTGGCCGGCAACCTGTAGTTGGGCTCGGGCAGCGGTCAGATCCGGTCGAACCCCCCCGCTGGAGCATCTGGGCCGTCTGTCGCCGGGTTGCATGCAGCCCAAGCGGCTACGTGCGTGCGGGTGAGGGCAGCAGCGGCAGCAGGAGGATCGGGTTGAGCCTCCCCACACCAGAGCAGGCAGCCGTCTGTCGTCCGGTCACACGCAGCCCAGCTGGCTACGCGCACTCAGGAGAGGACGCCCGTGGCAGCATGCTGGGGCTGAGGCCCCTGCCCGCTGGAGCATCCGACCCGTCTGTCCACTTGAAGAAGAGTGAGGGTGAGATGTCAGGTGCCACCTCTGTGGGCGGGATGACACCCACAGAGGCAGCAACACAGCCAGTGTAGACAGACGCCCTGTGACTGACACACCAGGGTGCCAACCAATTTGGGAATGTGTGGAATGTTCTGGAGAGTGCCACCACCAGAACGCTTTTATTATATAGGGAGATGCCTATGCTCTTATCTTTTTTATTTAGAAAATCATGAGTTAAGGAGAGTATTTACCCTCATGAGATGGGATGCGCTCCCTTCAGTAGTTACAGGGGGAGGTTAATAAAAAAAAAAACCTTGCTGATTGCATATGTCCCTGTTGCACTGACGGAATTGAAACTTTAATGCACGTTATATATGACTGCAGGGCATATAGCCACTTTTGTGATATTCTCCCACTCTCTACAACTACTCTATCCTCAACTAGTCAAAAGATGCAATTACTGAAGAACTTCCTAGAAAGCAGGCTCCTTGAGGTTTCAGATAAACTTGCCAAATTTGGCTGGTTAGCTGTAAGGACTAGAAAGCTGCTAGTGAAAGGAGAATAGATGTAATTTGCTATAGGATTTAACATGTTTTACTTGCATGCACTATTTTATATTTTTACTTTATGCATTTCATATATGCTTGTGGTTTATGGATTATGGCAAATTCAGTTTGACTACTGTATTAGATTGCTGGCTTTTGCTGTAAATAAACTATTCTAGTTGCCAAGGTAAGATTTAAAGGGCAGGCACATGCTGATGTGGTTGGATGAAACAGTTGTTTGGTTTACAGATTTAGGGGACCAAACTGAAACTGCTGCCACAAAGATTTTTGACTGCTGGGTTTTGTGCTGATTCTAAAGTCTCTTTGCTTGTGATGTCAGTTTTGTATAGCCAGCAGAGTCTACACAAATGCATGCTGAAAACATTAGGTCTGAATTGTTATCTGTTCTACTAGTTCCTGGTTGAACAATTGCTGAGAATGTCAAGTGGGCTGGATAGTTACTAAAGCTGTACTAGCATTGGTGGGGGAAACACTAAAAAGTTCAGGGAGACACTATCCCCCCCCCCCCCCGTCTCCCTTCCACCCTGGTTAAACTGTGCACACATAAACCTTTTAAAGCCCTGTTCAGCACTGTAGGTAGCTCTGGCTGCTCCACCATTTTTACCCTTCATCTGCTGCAGGTTCTTCTAGATAAGTCACATGTGTTATTCCTCCCAATCATATATCAAATGGTAAAAGTGATGTCTCTGTCAGAACAACACATAGCCAATCAGATTTTGCCATATGATGTCAGTGAGGGCCACTAACATTTTCAAAAGGAATATAAAAAAAAGTTGCAAAAAAACCTGTGAGTAGTTTAGGCAGAGATCTTATCTGAACAGAATTTTTTTTATTGAGCAGGGGTTTATTTTTGGAATGTCTGAAAAGAAAAATCTAAACTTACATTTTCAGCAGCACAACATTCACTGTCACAACTGGAATCAATAATGTGACCTGATGCAACTTAGAAGCCGAATTATTTTAGGAATGCTTTATTTCAGTTGACAATACATTCCTTCTCACATACAATGCATAAACTGTAATTAACAGAAACAATGAACATGCTACTCACTATTTTAAGTGCTGACACTTCCGGCGTGGAACATATAGTGCCACTGCATCACCCCAGAGTAGGAGATGAAGGGAAAAAAAAATCCAATTGGTGATTAAATACATGGGTATAAACCCATAAAGATGACAAGAATGGCGGTAGGCAATGTTCCCTCTAAGTTCCACAGTGTTGTGAGCAGAAATTGTACCTCATGAGCAAAAAAAGCTAGTAGCATTAAAGTTGTGAGTCTACATTTGACTATCGCATAAATTAGTTTTTTTAGATCATTTCCATAACTTTATAAAAATTTCAGAATGAATTCTTTTAAACTATATTTTAAAAATAATTTAAACATTATAAGAGAAAATGGAATTAAGTCAAATGCCATTACAGAAAATGTCCTCTCTTGGAGTAGACCAGGCCTCCAGAGAACAGGTCTACCCTCCCTTTGCCACTATATTGGTAGACCTGGCCTCTGGAGAACACGTTCCTCCCCTTTCTACTATATTGGTAAACCTGGCCTCCAGAGAACAGGTTACTTGGCCCTTTCCACTATATTGGTAGACCTGGCCTTGGACTGTTGCCCTGCACTGAGCCCTAGAAAACATACCAGCACTTGGGGGGGGGGGCTCTTGCCGTTTACTTCAAGGGATTTACAGGTCAAGTATAACAGAGGTGAAACAATCACTGTCAGAACCCTGCCAAACCTAACAAACAGGAAGTTGCTTAAATGTTATGAACCTGCCCAAACCACTTATTTATTCAAATATTTATATCCCACTTTTCCTGTGACTCAAGGCAGCTTACAAATCATACTGAAAAACATAATAGGTGTGCAAAAAAATCTATTTTTTTCCAGCTCCATCATAGTCTATGCGGACTATTATAGTCAATGGGCTCCATAGGCTATGATGGAGAACTGATCCGGGGGTATCTGGGGCTCGGGGGGGGAGCTGTTTTTTGAGATAAGGCATTAAATTTGCAGCATAGCTGCTGGTGCCTCTCCTCAAAAAACTCTCTAAGTTTCAAAAAGATTGGCCAGGGGGGTCCAATTCTATGGGCCCCAGAAGGAGGTGCCCCCATCCTCCATTGTTTTCAGTGGAGGGGGAAATGCCTTAGTCTGTGCAGGTTAAACACCCTGAGCTGGAGCTAAAAATTTGTGCACCAGTACCCCCTAGCATAGCTTAGAGGAAACTCTGGTGGTAGGACACCTTTGCCTTTGAGCTGTCTCACTGATCCATAGCCAGTGAGCTAATGATAAGCCAGTGTGGTCTCCTGGACAGAGTACAGGACTTGAATTGAGGTGACATGGGTTCAGTCATGAAACTCACTGTCCTTTGGTCATTCACTGTCTCTCCACTGAACCTACATCACAGGGTTGGTATGAATGAGAAAGAACTCAATGTATGAGCCACCAACTTCAAGTTGGAAGGGCAGGCCTCAAAACTGAATAACAAATAAAGTATGGTGGAAAGAGGGATTTCCCCCCATGATGACAAACATACCTCAGAGGCCACTTTTTGAGTTAGCTGAAACAGAGATTCTTCCTAGGCACACTTCCTAGGCAAGTTTGTACACAAGTAAACTCAGAGCTACTTTAGGCCAGACATCTAGACCTCCCTGTGGGTTCAGGTGCTGCTTACTACAGCCACTGCTTCCATCGCTAGGCTTGCCATCTCGCATAGACAACACTGACTGATGTTCCAGTGACACCACTGTCTTCTGAGGCATGCTGACTTTTCATGTTCAAGGTCTTTCAAGGAATTTAGCTCCAGTTAGGTAGCTGTCAGATGCCATGGGGCTCAGCCCCAAACCTGGAGCTGGTAGCTTCACAACCTCATTTTGTATGACATCTAAACTGCTTGCCTCCAGAGATAGCTGTTGGCTTAATTGCTTTAAGGGTATAGTTTTATCTTGTCCTTCTTTCCAGAAGCTCAGGGTGGTAGCATACATTATCCCACCTTCCACTCCATGTTATCCTCACAACAATCCTGTGAATTAGTAAAACCAAAGAGTTTTCAGCAATTCTTTGAGCTACCTGATGTAACTTCTGGGTTTTCTTGGAAGTGGTGTCATGTTGTGTTCACCCCCGCACCCTCTATGTCTTTGCACCAACCAAGCTCCTGCCAGAACCCTCCTTCAGATAGTCAACTAAGGAAATACATTCTGCCTAGAGGAATCCAGTGAGAAGTGCTACGATCAGCTGATTGAAGAGTCTAGTATGATCTAGCCTAGAGTAAAATGGCTGCTCCCTGCAGACTGGGCCCCTCTGTCTTATGATGTGGAGAGAGTGAGAGAGTTTTTTTTCAACAAAGGTCAAATTATTGACTCATTTAAGGACTTTGGAAAGTTTCCCACATGAAATGATGACTGATGATATTCACCATTAAGTTAACTGTCACAGTGTCATGAACTGACAATCAAAGGCTGTTGGCTCAGCTGGGTGCAGTTACCAACAGAGACTGTAGGCACCCCAGAATGTAAACTTCGGAATACACTTTTCAAAGGTTTATGAGCAAGAACTGAAAGCCATTGTCTTGAAAACTACTGGCATCTCTGTGGCCCCTCAATAAGGTGTTCATAAATTTCAGACACTACTTATGAACATGCCTCATGCCAAGCCAGGCCACTGGTACATCTCACTTAGTAGAAAAAACCAAGAGGGGGTCACAGGTATCCATGAGGAAAATACAACAAATAACGAACACTGTGACATGAGTGACTAGAACATTTAGTAAAGATTATGTTGTATAATGAATCAAACGTTACAAAATACAAGGAAAAGTTCATCATACTCTCAATAAAATTTTACAAAATTACAAGGAAAATCCATCACACTCAATTACAAGGAAAATCCATCATAATGAGCACCCGGATATAAACTCATTTCATTCCAATCTTCCTCAGGAGTAATCCTATTGTATAGTTAAGGTATCAGCCTCTTGATACAGTTCAATGTCTGTTAGGAGGAAACCAATGCTTAATTTCTTTATTTTCTGCATTTTATCCTAGAAAAAAATCCATGGGATTTTAAATTAAAAGAAACATAGAGCTGAATGGAATATTCTTATTATTTTATATAATTTATACATTCTTAGCTTAATTATTTAATTATTTAATTTTATAGAATTTACTTCTGGTTCCATTTTGAGTGCTAGTATTAGGAGCAAGCCAGTCTTATCTCTTTAACTAGGTGCACAAGCCTCCTAAATTATTCTGGCTGAAATGCTCTCCATAGAAACACTGTAAAAATATTTTTAGTAGTATCACCAGTCGTTTTTCTTCTGGCTAGAAGCCTTCTAGGATAAAGTGCAGAAAATAAAGTAGTAGTTAAGCATTGAGTATGATGAACTTTTCCTTGTATTTTGTAAAGTTTGATTCATTATACAACATAATCTTTATTAAATATTATAGTCACTCATGTCAAAGTGTTTGTTATTTGTTGTAACATCTCACTTAGTACCAATCACACTGATTGGCAGAAACTCTTCAGGGTCCCAGGTAGAGGGTCTCAGAAAGAGAAGGAAGCATCTGTTATATACCATTAATATATAAAAGTTTAGATACCTTGGAATATCCATCCCAAAAAAACTAAATCAAATTTATCAATATAACCATAAAACAATGTGGAGGCAGATAAAAATGGATCTGATTAGATCGGCAAAGCAGAAAACAGCTGTGACTACTCGAGTTGCAATGATTAAGATGTCCATTCTTCCAAAATTATTTTTTCTATTTTATGTGTTACCTCTTCATATCTCATATAAAATTTTGAAGGATTGGCAGTTAAAATTAGACCAATTTATTTCTAACTCTTAAAAGCCAAGAACAGCAAAACTACTAAGGTATCATTCTATTTGAGGAGGGTGGGGTATTCCAAATACCTCCCTCTATTATGATGCACATCAACTGAGACATTTAATCCCCTGTTTGTCCTTCTCCAAGGAAATAAGTTGGCTAGAGTTAGAGATTTAATTTCAAAGAGATGGGGGGAGTTTATTATATCATAATGCTTTTTGTTATAAATTAAAGTTGAACTCGCTTTCAACTCTCCATGGCCCTATTTTGGTATGGAGAAAATGGGAAAAGGTATTATACCCATGGATTTCTCCACCATTCTGTACCATCCAAAATTTGTTCCAGCAAAAAGTTATGGTTCCAGGTGCAGAGATTCTTTTCTTATGCTAATAACATTAATGGATGCAAATATTATGCTCTTAAATAATAGTAGCAGTGTTCCCTCTAAGCTGAATTAGTGTGAGCGAACTCACAGTTTTTTAGCCTCTGGCTCTCACATTTTTGTCTTAGATCAGGAAGGATGTCTCCAGAGCAAACTAATTTATGCAGCAGCCAAATTGCTGGCTCACAACTTTAATGCCAGTAGCTCACAACGTAGAATTATTGCTCACAAGAATCCACAGCTTAGAGGAAGCACTGAATAGTAGTCAACTCTTCAATGCTCCCTCTAAGCTGTGGAGTCTTGTGAGCACAAATTCTATTTTGTGAGCTACTGCCATTAAAGTTGTGAGCGAGCGATTTGGCTGCTGCATAAATTAGTTTGCTCTGGAGCCATCCTTCCTGAGCTAAGACAAAGATGCGTGAGCCGGAGGCTAAAAAACTGTGAGCTAGCTCACACTAACTTAGTTTAGAAGGAACACTGCTCTGGATTTATGTTTTTTTTTTTTTAAACCCTCTGGATTGAAGGAAGGATTTCCTGAAGGGACTAAATGGCTGCTGAAATAACAAATTTTAAGTTTTCTCCAAAAGAAGGAAATTAAAGATCCAATAAACAGGCCATTAACTGAATTTGAAGAATTAATTCAAAATATAGATAAAGAAGAAGAAGGAAAACTAATTACTAAAATATATAGGATATCATCAAATTAGGGACACACTCTGGTGTAGACAACTTGTCGAATGCAGACAACTCTTTTTGAGTTATAGCAAATTTTTGGAAATCAATATTTGCAGAGATTGCTAAAACAATTGTAGCTAGAATGCTTATTGCTTAATGTTGGAACAATGCTAAAGGGATTTCCTTGGATAGGTTGTGTGCTAAATTAAGGAATATAGCGGCACTTGAAAAATTAACAAATAAGATTTGATTAATTTAGGGGAGAAAATAGAAAGATTTTAAGATAATTTGGAATATTTTATAATTTATTGAATGGAATTTCCAGACTATAGCTCATTAAAGAATTTTCTTTATTGAATGGAGACTCTTACCTGAAAATTTGAATAAGGCATTGAATAGTTATACTAGTAAAGGTAAAGGTTTCCCATCTAATCCAACTCTAGGGGGCTGTCCAAAGATGTTTCCATGGTCATGTGGCCAGCATGACTAGACGCCAAGGTGCACAGAATGCTGCTACCTTCCCACTGAAATGGTACCTATTTATCTACTTGCAATTTATTGCTTTCGAACTGCCAGGTTGGCAGGAGCTGGGATCAGAGACGGGAACTCACTGTCACACGGCACTAGGGTCTCGAACTGCCAAACTACTGACCTTCCAGTCTGCAGCTCAGTGTCTTAACCACTGAGCCATCACGGCCCCTAATAGTTATACTAGAGGATACTATTTCTGAGAAACGGAATCTCAGCCAACTTGGATGGAAGCACCCTCACTCCCTTTTTCTCCTTTTTATCTATTCATGATTTTTCTCATATTGGTTTATATATTTTCTTTGTTTTTTTTTTTTTTTTGAACATCACCATAACATGATGGTATCATTCTTATATTGGATCTGAGGTTATCAGATGGTTTTGTTTTGTTATGTTTTGTTGTTGGCATTTGTTGTTTGTCTGTAAATAAAAATATTTTTAAAACCCATAAAAAAACACGTTACCTTAAATCCTTTAGCTGGCATGCCAGTGATTGAACCTGGGACCTTCTACATGCAAAGCAGGAGTTCTACTACACAGCTATGGCCCCTCCTTTACAGTAAAAGGCCCATCACCTTCTAATGTTCAGCAGTGAGAATGAGCACTGGATGTTACGTTAATTCCCACTAATGCGTGTATCTCAGTATACTTTTTCTATGATGTGCCTCTCACTCTGCTGGTCTTTAAGACCCATTTTCTACTGCTTGTGTCTTATATGCTCTAAAGATCTATGCACCTATCTGCAAAATCAAAATCATCCTTGGATAACTGTTTATGGCACTTGTCGTGGTCATACAGAGACAAATTAAAGCACTGAACAGGTAGATTTAGTGGAAAATATAGGGCTGGATGCTTTGAATCACACTTCACTTCAAGAGCACTTGCTGACCTGAATTTGGGGATAGACAGGCCATTAAGGTCACCAGGAGAAGTCCTATGAGATTGATGGTCTGCCTGCCCCAGCCCTCTGTGGGGGCTATCCCAGCCCTAAGGGAAGAGTGGCACTTGCCATGAACGAGGCAGGTGGGAGCTGCTGCCACACAATGGCTACCCCTCACCCTGTGTGAGGTAGATGGGCGCCTCCTCTTTCTCCCTTCCATTGGAGGGCGGGCTGGGGGCTGGGTTGTTTTCCACGCTTTTACCTCCCAGTCCACCTTTGCATGAATCTTTCCCACCTTCCTCAAGCAGCCCCAACAAGACGTCTTTCAGCAGAACAGGAAAGTAGAAGCAATTTCACCATTACCCCCGCTTAATGCAGCCCCTGCCCCATATGATTTTGTCCATGAGATTCCCCTCGCACCTCCAGCAACAATTTTTGAGGGTACCACAGGTGGTTTCTGGGGTAAGAAGAAGGTGGGAATTATTCTTTTATCAGATATTTGTAGGATCCAACCCACAGTGTTTTTGCCAACTGCTGCCCCCTCTGCACCAAAACAAAATGACAACCCTGAGGTAAATATAGATTGCAATGTCTGAAACTTGTCAGAGCAATTGGCTGTAAGAACTTCAGTTTATATGACTGAAATGAGCTCTCCCTTAAAACTGGATCAATTGCTGAGCCTTACAGTTGTGGTACATGGCAGATGTGCTCACATGCAGGGCTCATGCATTATCAAAGTATTACAGTGAATGGTTAAAAACCCTACAGCCTTACTGGACTGTAAGGCAAGTGTTTCAGAGAAATGCTAACTCGTTTTACTACTCACATTCAATATGCATACACCAAACACACATGGAGCAGAATGAATTGCCCATTCAAGCCCCAGTCTGCACATGTTCAATTGAACTGGTGACATGCATGTATTTTCAGGGACAAAACTAGATTTGATAGTGCCACCATTTTTAAGTGATTTAAAGATGCCACAAGGACCAATCCTGGTTGGGTCCACAGCACAGTGATCTTGTCCCCCCTCCCTACCTTTTCAAGTGCTGAAACAGTTGCGTGGGTGTGTATTTGGCTATTTCAGCACTTGATAAGATGCCGGGCTGTGGGGAACAAGAGCACCTCAGCCCACTGCAGGCTCAGTCAGGACTGGGCCCTTGCAGCATTTTTAAATCATTGTAACAGCAGTGGCCATTTCCATGGCTGCCATAAAGACTCTGCCATGTCTACTTTGGCCCTCAGTTCCAGCCTTCACTGAGTATGAGAAAACTATATATGCCACTGAAAGCTCTTTGGAGGGAGGGCAGGATGAAAATTCACAAAGTCAGATAGATAATCCTGATCAGTGTTCCCTCTAAGCTGAGTTAGTGTGAGCTAGCGCATAGTTTTTTAGCCTCCGGCTCACACATTTTTTGTCTTGGCTCAGGAAGGATGGCTCCAGAGCAAACTAATTTATGCAGGAGCCAAATCTCTCACTCACATCTTTACTGCTCAGAAAGTAGAATTTTTGCTCATGGGACTCCACAGCTTAGAGGGAGCATTGATCCTGATACTTCTCCCCATATGCGTTCAACTGTACACAGGGTTTATAATCTATACTGCTGAGAAGGTACAAGATTTTTCTAGAGACATGTTTTACTATGAAAATGATTTTATAGCAATACTACACATTATGATACATGGAAGCTTCTGTAACAAGAGGCATCGGCCTCCCAGATGTAGCTTTTGATCATAGTAATGCAAGCAGAATCCTGACCCGGAATGTCCAAGCTAGCCCAATGTCACCAGATTTCAGAAGCTAAACAGGTTTGGCCTTGGTTAGTAGTCCTTAGATGGGAGACCACCAAGGAAGTCCAGGACTGTATGCAGAAGCAGGCAATGGCAAACCACCTCTATTCACTTTTACCTTGAAAACCCTATGGGGTCACCATAAGTCAGCTGCAACTTGAGGGCAGTTTCCCACCACCAAAGCAAATATAACACAGCATGAAGACAGGGAAACTTGCCCTTGTTTGACTGTCACCAGGCAGTCATCAGGGCTTATTCACTGACCAGCCACTGAGGCCTGTTTCACACTTTACATGGTAAAAGAAGTTTGCAGTAGTTTGGTGGAGTGGTTAAGTGCGCGGACTCTAATCTGGGAGAACCGGGTTTGATTCCCCACTCCTACACTTGCATCTGGCTGGATGGCCTTGGGCAAGCCATAGTTCTGATAAGAGCTGTTCTTGAAAAAAGAACAGTTTCTGTCGGAGCTCTCTCAGCCCCACCTACCTCACAGGGTGTCTGTTGTGGGGAAGGGAAGGGAAAGGAGTTTGTAAGCCGCTCTGAGACACCTTTGGGTAGTGAAGGGCGGGGTATAAATCCAATCTCTTCTCTTCTAAACACCATGGCATATAAAGTAGAGATGCTGAAAATGTTTGGGGACATGTGGTAGCCATGTGCTGTGAAGCTCCCATTGACCACAGCTAGTTGATGCATGGACTCACCATGTTCATCAGCATGCATACCTACCAAGAAAGATGTCACAGCAAATACAATAAAGAGCAAATGAGCCATTATGGAGCAAGACACTGCTTCAGTATTTTGAGGGTCATAAGCAGGCCCAGAACTGGCTGGCCCCCCTACTCACCCTTTGGAATCAGCAAACTATTTCATTTTGTAAACCATTTCTGTTGCTTAACACACATGGTAATTGGAATTTCTCTGTCCATCTATCTCTAATTTCTTTAGACGGGAGTATCAGCTAATTAGATACCCAGCAATGAATGCAAAAATATCCTGTTCATGTCTTGTGCTCAGTTTTTCTTTTTTAAAAACCCCTTATGTTTAAAGTGCAGAATACTAAGGAGCTGGTCTTCTTTTGATATTCTAGATCAAGTGCTTTATATATGCAATTTACTATTCACTCTTGGAGCTTGCAGCATTAAAGCTCAAGGAACACCTGCTATTAGACTGGGTAGCAGTCTGCCCTATCTTCTCTTCTGAAGGAAAATGTAACAAGGTCTCCTTTATTTTATGGAACACTGAAAGGTCATGTGCCAATTTCAAGATATCAAGCTCCCCTCATGAATGAACTAAGGGGGGTAAATATCCAAAAGAACAAGAGAAAGAGAGAGAGCATTTAGAGTGAAATGGATGCTCCTCTCCTCAGGTACAACAAGCAATAACATGAAGCTTCTACCACTAGACTTGCCCATGCTGTTCTGAGCAGCAGTGGTTCTTCAAGGCCTCAGTGCAAACAATACCACTACCCCAAAGTTTCTACATTGTATGTTTTGACTTCAAGATCTTTGTAAGCTTTGCAACTGGAAATCCTTTTAACCTGAGATGCCAAAGACTGAACTAGGAACCTTCTGCTGGCAAAACATGTGATCTATCCCTAAGCAGTGGCTCCTCACCGATTCTGAGTCCTCCACACTCTTATTTTTAAAGTTTTGATTCATGAATCATAAGGGTGGCTATACATTTCATTAAAAAAAGAAAATGAAACCCTATAGCAACATGTAGATATACAACGTTGCAGTCATGAATATGACCCAAAGTGTTAAAACATTTTGGGAGGCTAACATTATCTGAGGCACGGCAATGGTGCTGTTCTTCAGCAGAAGAATCTGGGATCCACAGAATATTTTCCAGAACGGACACGTTATGCCAGAAAAGGGTAGAACCAGGAGCTGAAAGCTGTCCTTCTCCAGCCAACACAAAAACGATATTGCCAGGGTCAGCTGCAATGGGTTCAATTAGCATGCAGTCAGCTATTCATAAAGCAGCCAGCCCTTTGGGCCCCATGCCATCCCCACACTAGAGGGGGGAAAAAATCACTGCCCATGCAGTTTGATACTCTCAGCATCCTTTTTGGTCTGGGGGGAGGGGAGAAACAGGTGAGATGTTGAGGAAAATCAGCACAGAGACATCAACCAGAAATGACACACTTCATGAGCCACACAGAGGACTGGAAGCTCATCTGATATGATAAATCTTCTGGAGTTTCATCTCAGGATGCTGCAGAAAAACAGCAGAGTGGTCCAGTGGCTTCAGAAAGCAGTGCTGGCACTTTTAAAACCACAGCATTTAACCATGAAGTGGAATTCAGAACATGTCATATCCCAGCACACACACGATCACACATTCACTCAAGAGTATACCCCCCTTTTTTAAAAATAAGCATGTTAGCTTCTGGCCCAACCCATTCTACATCTCACATTTTTTTGTAAATCAGGGTTGTTTCAGACCAAGTATCAGTGGATTGCTCCACTTGCCTACCTATATATTATTAAACTGCTGCCAGTGCTATTAATAAAAACAACTGTCTCTCTTGGAAATATTTCATAGATGCCCCAATCGAGTTTCTGCTTTTCCCACTCAGGAGCAAGGATGCCTAACAGCACAATCAAGAAAAAAAATCTCATATAGATTTATATGCAGCAGGGGAGAGAAGGAGGTGATCATAAAGAGGATGGAAAGTTGATTGATTTATTGAATGTGGGCAACTTTCCTCTGACAGCCTCGGAGAAAGGAGTATCGTATGAACGAACAAGGAAAATCCACCTTTTGCAAACCCTGTGAAAAGCTATGCATGAAACCTGCTGCAGCCATTTGGAATGCCCAAGATCAGTTCCACAGTAACAGAGCTTCCTAACTGGCACCTGGCCTGGCCTAAATGTAAATCATTTCTTGCACCTTTCCTTTTCCATCCACAACTCCCAGCATGCACAAAATCAATGTCTACTGCTGACTCTCCTCAGCTTCTTCGATATAACATTTCCTTCCTCTCTCTTTTGCAATCTCAAAATCCTCCCCATTTAAAATAAAATGGGGTTAGAACAAGAGACTGCCTGCTCTGTAAGGATTCTTAAGAAAACATCAGCCCCATCCATCAGCTACATGTTGTGCTTTTCTTCAACCTGAATTTTTTTTTTTTTTTTAAATGCTACATATTTTCAATGGCTTCCCCTGTCTGGAAACAAAGGCACACGTTACCTTTATATTCTTCCGCCCCTTCCCTTCCAGAGGCACAGCGGCGGCAGAAACAGCAATTCAGATTTCAACCTGATTGTCCCCAGAAAAAAAACATCCCCTTAAATCCAGTCGCACAGGCCTCTGGCTTAACAGGCGGCGGCAGCATCCATTTCTCTGGACTTCCTCCTCGGCGGTTCGCTAGAATCCCGGCACAGCCCTTTCTCTAGCTCTCTCCTCGCCTGGCCGCGCCTCCCTCCCGCCCGCCTTCCTTCCCTCCTCTCCTTGTGTCTGCAAGGAGCGCACGCACAAAGCTACCACATCCCATCTCCCTCCTAACGGTCTCTCAGATAGACACTGGCTCGGCTCCAGGGCGCACCGCAGCAATATCCATCCTCAGCAGCCGGGCCAGGCAGCGTGTGAGACGCGCCCACACACGCAGGGAAGAAAAGGGGAGCCACCACCGTGCGTCGAGTCCTCTGAAGGGATGTGTCTGTGTGTGGATCAGAACCTCGTAGCGGAGAAGCACAACTGCTGCAGCTGCTTCGGCTCGCTCGGCTGCCTGCTGTCCTTCCCCCGCCGGACTCCTCCCCCACCCCCGCCAGACGAGTTTATTTGGCCGTCTGCGCGCGCGTGGCGAGCTTAGGAAGGGCGACGGTGAGGAAATGTGGGAGAAGAGCTGGAAGGGAAGCGTTGGCGGGGTGACCAACCTCCGTTCGTGTCACTCACGATAACCCTTGTGGCAAGGCTGTGTGGGGTGGGGCTGCCAACTCCGGGTTGGGAAATTCCTGGAGATTTGGGGGAGAGGAGGGAGCCCACGCTGGATGTGATACCATACTGTTCAACTTCCGAAGCAGCCATTTTCTCCAGGGAAACAGATTTCTGCAATTTGGAGATCAGCTGTGGTTTGTGGAGAACTCCAGGCTCCTACTGGAGGTTGGTAATGCTAGCTGGGTAAAAGTCTTACTAGAAAGGAAGGGGAGGACACGAATACGGGAAGACAGCCCTCCTGCTTGCTCTATCCTCAAACAAAGCACAAAATCCATCAGGAAGACCTGGTCATTTAGACAGACGCTTCCAGTGAAAAGTGCAGGTGAGTTGGATAGAAACACGGATCTTTCTAATCCAACAACATCACAAGAGTCTTGTCAAGCTACTAGCCCGCACCAGTGCTTCCTTCTGTATGACAAGAAAGGAACATTACAGCAGTGCTTGTAAACATCTCCAGTACAATGTATTTTAAAAGTCCAAAGCCATTGATGAGATTGCTCCCCAATGTCCTGTTTGCCCCCAACCCAAACTAGCCCCATGGTATACCATGGAGCTAAGAGGGATGAAGCAGGAACTCAGATGGCTAGAGCGAGTTTGACAAAGCTGCAGGAACATCCTATAGGTTGTTTATGAAAACCCATGAGATGGCTGTGAAGACTGTAAAGAGAGACTCCTTTACAGCCTCCACATCCACTTGCTCTCACCCATCATAATTATTTAGAACTTCTCTAATGGAGAGAATGCAAAATGTTAGCAATTCAACAATTAGCTGTGAAGCTTTTGTGAGTTTTTTTTGCAGATAAAGTATTGTCACTCTGCCATGACCTGCCTGCCAATATTGACACAGTATGTGAACTGGAGGCCCCTTGGCCATCCTTGGATTCTGTATTTATCAACTCCAATTGGCTCTCCCAGGCCGACATTGACAGGATCCTGGGTGCTGTTAAACCAACCACTTGCCTCTTAGACCTGGTCGTGGCTGGTGAAAGCCAGTGGTGAGGGAATACAGGAGCCCCTGGTGGGCATTATCAATATATCCCTTAGTTCAGGGGTCTATCCAGGGGGATTAGAAGAGGCCGTGGTAATACCGCTCTTAAAGAAACCATCTTTGGATCCTTTTTTAGATCCTGCCAATTACCACCCAGTCGCGAACCTTTCTGCCTATCAGCTTCATTGGATATCCTCAAGTTCTAGTATTTTGGGAGGAGAAAAAAATTCTCCTTGTCTATTTTATAAACCTCTATCATGTCCCCCCTTAGTCATCTTTTTTCTGAACTGAAAAGTCCCAGACTCTTCAGCCTTTCCTCATAGGGAAAGTGCTCCAACCCCCTAATCATCTTGGTTGCCCTCCTTTGTACTTTTTCCAGCTGTGTGTGATGTCTTTTCTGAGATACAGTGACCAGAACTGTACACAGTATTCCTAATTCAGTTGCACTGTAGACCTGTACAGGGCAGGGCTATTTTTGGGCAGGAATGCACAAGAACGGAGTTCCGGCTGGCTCCTGAGTTGGCCACACCCAGCAGGAGCTCATTAGCATAATAGGCCACACCCAACAGCAGAAACTCATTAGAATTGGCTACATTAGGGGGGTGTGGCCTAACATGCAAAGGAGTTCCTGCTACAAAAAAAGGTCTGGATTTTGACAACAAACAAGGTAAACAGAATAAGAAGCAAAAGGGGTGTGTGGCTGGATGACCACACTTCTGGTAACATGGGGATGCGGCCTAATATGCTAATGTGCTGTGCTGTCAAAGGTGTGACTTAATATGCTAATGAGTGTCTGCTGTTGGGTGTGGCCTATTTTCAATCTGTGTCCTAGTAATCCCTAACATAGAGTTTGCCCTTTTCACCGCTGCAGCACACTGGGTTGACACTTTCATTGAGCTATCCGCTATGATCCCAAGATCATTTTCCCTTTCAGTATCAGCAAATTTAGGTCCCATTAGCCTATACTTGAAGCTGGGATTTTTTGTTCCAGTGTGGATCACCTTACACTTACCAACATTGAACTTCAATTGCCACATTGTCATCCACTCACCCAGTTTGTGGAGAGCCTCCTGGAGCTCTTCACAGTCAGCCTTGGTTTTCACCATCCTAAATAATTTTGTGTCATCTGCAAACTTGTCCACTACACTACTCTCCCTTAGTTCCAGATCACAGATTAATAAATTAAATAGTGCCAGCCTCAATACCGATCCTTGTAGGACTCCACTGCTTAGTTCCCTCCATTGTGAGAATTGTCCATTTATTCCTACTCTTTGCTTCCTGTCATTTAACCAGTTTTTAATCCATAAGAGAACCTGTCTTCATCCCATGACCACTAAGTTTACTCAGGAGTATTTGGTGAGGTACCTTGTCAAAAGCAACGTACTTCTTCCTCAGGGAATCCTAAAACTGCTAGTAAGAGAGCTAGTTTCCTTTGTTTCCCCCAGTCTTCAAGAGTATTCTTTCAGTTCTGACAGCCAAACCTTCTCTGTTCAGTTAGACAACCAATATTGGAGTCTGCAAAGCCAAACAAAGTCCTGACTTCACTAGCTTCTGGCAGGCTTCATCACTCCACCATAACCATCAGATCCCTCCAGACTCTGCTCTTAACTTCTAATTCTGTTCTGGCTCCACTTTCCTTAGGCTGACCAGGGAGCCAGTATTTTTGAAATCAAGCATTGGCAAGTGTACTCAAGGGTCCAGTAATTAAATCCACAAAGCCAAGTATCATAGCAAAACCAATTTATTTCAGTATTCTTATAACTCAAGAGGTATAGGAAAGGAGAGGGCGTGTCCCTTTTTCTGCCTGTAACTTCTCAGCTGATCAGATCACTTCCTCACAGTTATTCATTCCAATTCATTTCCTCCCCTTGAGGTTCACTCAAGCCATATATTTTTGGTTAAACTCTGATGTCACAAACAGGTTTTGTGATGGTTTCATCTGTATAGCTAACACATCTTTGAAATCTTTTAAGGACATGAACCTTAAGGTTTGGAGATGTGTTGAAATAAACACATGGTTTAATCTGGCAAGTGTCAAAGTAAATTCAGATTGATATCAACAGGATACAGAGCAGCACATGAAGGGCTGAGAAAGCCTGACTCTCTTTAAAATATGCATTAGATCTGTCTCACGGAGTGGGACTCTAGATTAGGGATGGGCATGAACCACATTTTTTTCGCTTCATGGTTCTTGGCTGAACCACAAACCGAACCACAAACCTATGTGAACCAGGAGGCTGGTTTATGAACTGACCTGGTTCATATCGTTTTATGAGCCATTTAAAGTTTATGCTGCAAAAAGCCATGGGAAGCAGAAAGCAGGGGTTTAAATGGCTGCTTTCTGCTTGCCACATTGGCCAGTGAGCTTTTCACAGGGAACAGAAAGCAGTGGTTTAAATAACTCCCAGCCATTTAAACCAAACAGGTCAGTGGTAGGGGGCTCTGCCGCTCAGCTGTTTCCCCTGCTTTCTTCCGTTCACTAACCACCATGAACCGCCACAAACTGCATCAAAATTCATGAAAGTTTGTGGCAATTCTTCAGTTCACAAACATTGCTCCACAATATACAAACCAGTTTGTGATGAACTTTAGTTTGTCAGCCGGTTTGTTTCTATCCCTGCTGTAGATCACAAAAGCTTGTGCTGGGGGGGGGGGGGGGGGATGTTAATGTGTCACTAGACTGCTGCTTATTTTTGCTGCAATTGACTAAACACAGTTAACCTTCTGGAGTAAAAGTGCATCAGAACATATAGAGAATATCCTTTCCTCATCCCAGGAGAAATGGATCATATCCCCACACATCTGGGACTAATGGAAAGCTTCTGGGTCTTAGATCAGTTGTATGCTGGCTAGAGGTTCAATGCCCATAGTTAATAAGATTTGATAAGTTATAGTTTATAACGGAACTATTTATTTATTTATTGTTATTTATAACTAAATCATGTTAGATATAGTGAAGTAATGATTACTAGGAAAATGGCCCTAATTGTAATGGGTGAGATGTGTGTCGGGGAGGGCTTCTACATTGCAAAGATTGGGGTTGGGGGTGATGCATTGTTTGTGTGCTCATAGATCCCAACTTGGTTTTTATTTCTTGGTCACACTAGTGCTAAAAACTGATTGGGGTATGTGTGGGGGGAGACAATTAGGTCTGTGTATTGGACTCCAGGGGGTGCAGAGGCGCATCACATGCATACACACACATGGATTCTTTCCCTCAATGGGAGCGAATGTCAAATAATTCACTTGTAGGGAAGAAATGAAAGGAGATGCCATTTTAGGACTCCACTGCACCTTATTACCCATTGATACCCCCCATCTGTGACTTTAGCCTACTGTTCTATGTGCATAATCCCATCTTAAGTTTTGGTTCCTGGTCACATTGGAGTGTAACAGTGTCAGGGAGCAGGCAGGGTGCCCTGCCCCATCCCAGTCAATGCCCCCAGTTACCATGATGAGGCCCCCACAGTGGGCTGCCCCCAGGGGCTCAACGGGCAATCTCAGAGTGTCAGAGACATGGCCCAGCAGCAGCTAGAGGCTAGTATCTTTCCCACAGTTCAGCCAGCCACTAGAGCTTTGGCTGGAAGGCATGGCTGTGTCAGTCATGCCTCTGCAGCCCAGCCGTCCAGCATGAACACTCAAGCCCATAAGGAGGGCCCAGCCCAGCCAAGGGGCAGAGACGCAGCCAGACAGCCGATTGCTCAGAAGAGGATGAGTGGGCGGGGCCCCAGCTGGAGGGAGGTGGAGGAAGCTTCTAAAAGCTGACTGGCCCAAGCAATGGGGGTGGAGCATGTAAAAGCTTTGAGGGCCCATTTGAATCCTCCCAGCCCCAGGCCAAGGAGGAGGCGGGTTAGGGCTTCTGTCTCGTCTCAGAGCTGGTACAGAGAAGGAGCAGAAGAGACAAGCAGGGAGCACCCTGACAGGATGACCCGGGTGAGCACGATCTCCTCCCCTACACATCTGAGGTCTCGTCTGAGAGACCTGGAGGGAGGCCCACATTCCACCTCCAGCTGGGAACCAGGATGAGGCTCCAGTTGCAGGACTTCTCTCTTCCCTTCTCCACTCTATTAAATCCCTTGGCTGTGTAATGAGAGATTCCACTCCCACATCCAATTAGAGAATCTGGACCAAACAATTTTAAAAGGCTTTGCCTATGCAAACCATTTAGTGGCAGAGTGCTCCAGGATTTATCTATTAAAGTCTGATTATCAACCTTTAAATCTGATAATATAAACAAGTGAGGTGTGAGTTTGGTTCTTTAATCTGTAACTATAAACCAGACCAAAAATAAGTGCCAACGTTATCAAAGTTCCTAACATTGGACAATCATATTATAGTAAGACTTTGAAAAGTAAACCATGTTTCAGTTTTTTGTCTCTCCTACATTCTCTACTTTTGTTTAACTCTCCTGTAAACCCCCCCCCCCATGATCCCTACAAAGGAAAAAAAACCTCATATGACAATCCCTACCACCTTGAGGCTACTCTGCAAGT
This sequence comes from Gekko japonicus, assembly GCF_001447785.1. Lineage (NCBI taxonomy): Eukaryota > Metazoa > Chordata > Lepidosauria > Squamata > Gekkonidae > Gekko > Gekko japonicus. The sequence continues at coordinate 262,064 of NW_015176487.1, read as the reverse complement.
GATAACTGCCAAACATGTATGGCTGTTTTTTCCTACTCACTTGGAATCTGCAAAGGTTATAGGATGAGTTTCCTGTAAATTCCTCTGTGGTGGGTGGAAAACCAATGGAAATGAGTCAAGAAGAATCCAAACCATAAATGACCAAAATAATTACAGGACAAAACAATCCAAATAACATTTCGATGCCCATCACTAGATTGCAAAGATTATGGCTGTCAGGCTATTAAAAATTGTTTGTTGATTAACAACCTGCCTTTTACTCGATTAATCAATTTAAATACAGTTGTATATGATCAGGTTCTTAGTAATCTCACACTTCCCTCAATGTCATTAGAAATATGCCTTTTGAAAGTCTGAAGTAAATGAGATACTTTACTAATACATTTATTTTAATTGTTCAGGCAGATTATTAAACAAGGTTTCTGAAACTGGCTCCTGATCCCTTAACCACATTTAAGATGAAATCAGGCTTATGTCTATACTGAAGAGGAGAAGCCATTTAAAATACTTTCTTATTCATTCCCTTTTATAGTAACAGCCCCTCGAATTCAAATTGGTCCTTTCTAGTTTAAACTTGCCCCAACAATTAACCAGCTACAGCATTAGCTGATTAGTGTATATTCAATAAAGGGATTCAAAGTTGCATTTCCAACAAAAACAGATGACTTCTTGAAAGCAAGTCTCGTTTAATTCAATGGGGCTGATTTCTCCTAAGAAAGGATATATAGAACGGAGGCTTTAAACTAACATGCAAACAGATTTTCCCAAGAATTATTCTTTTCATCCTTTATGACAAGTGCTTTAGAACAATCAAGGCAGATTCAGAAGAAATGGAAACAATATCATTTGTCACAACTTTCTGTAATTTTTCAAGGTCTTTATTTCAAATATCCAAAGAATAAAACTAAGTAGCAACTGTTTAGGCTGAACTGAAGTTAAGCAACACCTGATTGGTCAGAAACTTGCACAAAAAGTTTCTTTCCCCCAAGTCAGAAACCCAAGCACATCACAAAACAAAAATAAGAAAAAAGACACGTTCAAAGTACTCACAATAACTGATCCTTTTACTTTCTGACAATGGAACAAAACCAGTCAAGAAATCATTTAACTGTCGTTTGATTTAGCAAACATGAAACCACCAATTTATTTAAGAGAAACATCCAAGACAATGCCAGTATCTTGCTGTAATTTGCCCCAATATGTACCTTTTGTTTGTGTTTCCTTCATTCCCTAGGTAGCATTCCCTAAAGTAGGTGCCATGTCTTCCTCTTTAAAGTACCAAGCACCAAACAGTATGCCATCAGGGACCCAATAAATAGACTGCTCTGTGCTGTGAGAAATACCTTAATTAAAATAATTAGATCAGTGAGCCCAAAGTACTCACCTACAGCAAAGGCCATCTGCTCTGATTTACTGCTCTGATTTACTGCTCTGGCCTTTGTAATTCAGAGGAGGGGGAAAATAATCCAGTGCCTCCCCTATCCAAAGTTTAGTGAAAATCTGGAGAAAAGCAAGTTTTAATGGGAACTAAGCTGCGGAAAAACTGTATCTAGCTTCCATGGGAAGAGGCTGTGAGAGAATATATGCTTTACATGCAGAAGAGGAGGGGCCATGGCTCGGTGGTAGAGCATTTGCTTGGCATGCAGAAGGTCTCAGGTTCAACCCCTGGTATCTCCAGGTTAAAAAGGATTAGGTAGCAGGCGATGTGCATGCACACGAAAGCTCATACCTTGAATAAACTTTTGTTGGTCTTAAAGGTGCCATTGGACTCTAAATTTATTCTACTGCTTCAGACCAACACAGCTGACCACCTGGAACCAGGGCTATTTTTGGTTAGGAACGCACAGGAACAGAGTTCTGGCTGGCTTCAGAGTTGGCCATGCCCACTACAGCCAAAACCTTTGCATGCATGGCTACAGAGGGAAGGCCTGGAGAGCAACCCCCCCCCAGCGACTCTGAGGCGGGCAGGTCAAGGGGGGCCTGGAAGGATGCCTTCCCGTGCCTTCCCCGGCCTGTTTGAAAACCTCCAAAGAAGGAGAGCCCACCACCTCCCGAGGACGCCTGTTCCACTGAGGAACCCCTCTGTCAGGAAGTTCTTAATGTTTAGCTGAAAATTCTTCTGATTTAATCTTGCCAAGATGTAGGTTCTCTAGGTTCATAGAAAGGCAGACCAGGGACATCTGACCTCTCCTGTCTTGGATGGGGTGATACTCCCTTTGAAAAGCCAGGTTCACAGCTTGGGAATGCTACTCGACACAGCAGTCACCTTAGAAAATCAGGTGGCTGTGGTGGTTCAGAGTGCATTTGCCCAGCTTCATCCATGGTTTTCAAACAGAGGCTAGATGGCCATCTGACAGCAATGCTGATTCTGTGAATTTAGGCAGATCATGACAGGGAGGGCAGGAAGGGTTGCATCAGTGCTTAGTTCTCGTGGACCTTTCTTACATGCCCTTTCTTGCATGCCACTTTGGGGTAAGGAAGCAATTGTTCTCCAGGCCAGGTTGGCTGAAGATCCTGGAGGTTTTTTGTCATCTTCTGGGCATGGAACAGGGGTTACTGGGTGTGTGGAAGGGGAGGCATTTGTGAATTTCCAGTGTTGTACAGGGGGTTGGACTAGATGACCCTGGAGGTTCCTTCCAGCTCTATGATTCTAAGATTAATTTTCAGCTTGTTCGCCCTCAGTGAGCCCATTACTAACTGCAAGCACTGCCTCAGAACATCAACAGCATCCTTGGAATTCAGTGGAAAAGAAAAGTAGAGCTGGGTACCATCTGCATATTGATAGGATATTAGGATATTACATTGAAACATACAAGGTCTATAGTGCACCCACTTGAAGAAGACCAGAAGAACAGCCTATAGGGGACAGCTGAAGGACTGCTAGTTAGCATACCTAGATTAGGGACTCCCCACAATTTCAAATTATGTCCTTCCTGTCTCCTGATTGGCTCTCTGGAGACTTCCTGCTTCAGCTGAGCCCTCCTCCCTTCATTCCTGTCCCTCACAGCAGTTAGTTAAGCCTCTCTCCCTCTCCTCTGTTCTATCAGAGTTTATTCATCTTTAATAAACCAAGCTATTTTCCTTAAATAGTTGGTGCTCCGCTCCTTTGCATATTTAAACTCTGCCAGCAACTCTGTGAGGTAGGTTAGGCTAAGAGCGTGTGACGTGCCCAAGGTCACCCAGGAAACTTTCATGGTAGAGTGGGGAGTTGAACCTGGGCCTCCTAGGTCTTAGTCTAACACTCTAACGACTAAACCATACTCCATCTATATATCTAATTCCCAACTGTGCTCCAGTGTGCAGATACTTATTTCCGGAGATCGGGAGCACATGGAGGGTAAAGAGACTTTTCTGCACACTTGAGGTACTCCCTGGGTGTGCAGAAAAATCTTACATCGTTCAGAAACTATACGGGGGATACTTAAATCCCCCCAAAAGTAAAATGGCTTGGTCTGTGCATACACAGAGAATGGACTTGCTGACGTGTGGGAAAAGCCACTGGAGCTGCGAGGGAAGGTGCCATGCTTATAACCATCTCTCGCTCTCTGCCTGTCTTGGTGGTGGCCTCCTCTGGCTCCTGGCCTCTACTTCCTCCTCCACCACCTTAGGGAAACACCGGAGGCCGTGGGGCTGGCTGAGCACAAGGATGAGCCAGGAGGGATCCAGCAGAGTGGAGCCCAGGCCAGCCGGGAGGGAGGGAGGAAGGGAAGTCGAGTCGCAGCTGCCCCCAGCCAGAAGAAATCTCCTTAGGACCCCCTCAGCTCCCCTCAACTTCTCCATGCCCACCTGCCAGCCTCTCCCACCCCCCATACCTACCTGGCAGGACCGTCCTGCCCACAGCTCCCTCCTTGCCCGCAGCTCTCTCTCCCCCACACTGCACTTGGCTGTTAGAAGCGGAAGATGTCAGCGCTCACACCAGGCTTTGCAGCAGCGGTGGAGAATGCAAGCAGCCACCCCTCGCTGCGCCCAGCTTTGGACTTGGGAGGATATAGGATTCCTCCGTGCAAGTCTCTCCTCCACAAGTCTCTCCCCCCACTGAGCCATGTGGGAAATTAGCAGTGATGGGGAAAGAAACCCCTGCAAGCATCCCCTCCTGTGACTTCCATTGCCCCCCCCCCCAAGACAGCAGAGTAAGGATGGCCTGCTGGAAGGCAGGTGGGGAGAGCAGCAAGGGTGTGTGTGTGTGTGTGTGTGTGTGTGTGTGATGTAGTACCAAGGGTGGGAGCAGTTGGGAAGAGAGCAAGGGTGGGAATGAGTGAATGCCACGGTGAGGGGGGGGGTGCCAAAGGTGGGGGGAAGGTGGGGAGACCAGCAATGGTGGAGAGTGAGTGGAATGCCAAGGGGAGGAGAGTTGCAAAAGTGGGGTGAATTAAGTGCCAGGAGTGGATAGTAGGTGGGGATAGCAGCAAGGGCTGCGTAGACTGATGGAGAAAAGGTGTGTGTGTGGGGGGGAGATGGGGGTAGTCTGACAGCTAAGGGGAATGATAGAAAAGAGTGAAATGGGGTTAGGTTGCCCGATAAAGGGAATGGGAGAAAGGGGGGAAATAGAAGGATAGATTATCAGAGGGGGGTAGAGTTGTGTCAAGTGTTGTCCTTTGTTTTAAGGTGTAATTGCATTTTTTAAATTGCATTTTTTTATATAAGCAAACAACAGCACATGACGCAACATTTTGTTGTGGGTTCCCACTTGTCTCTCATAAACTGCACATTCTAAATTGCAAAACTGACGAGAAGAAAAACTAGTCACTGCGCTGCAGAAGAGTCTTGGGGACCCTATTTGCACTAAAAGTAGCATAGAAATGTTTTAAATAAATAAAGTAAAACCAGTTTACCAATATGCCATGTCCATTACCTTTCTCTGAGTTTTGCAGAAACGTACATCATTAGACCTAGTGAGGGGCAGTAAATCAGATGATTTGACAAAACAATTATAGCTTGCCTGTTCCCCTTCTCATTCCATAGCTGTCCACTGACAAGAAAGGTGTTTTATCCTGAGGCAAAAAACAGCCAAACATGCTCCAAAGGCAGAGGAAAGGATTAAACTTGAACAAAATGAAACAGATTTATAGTCAGCATGGGAGGATACTGATGGTCTCTGAACCTACCATTCACAAGAAGTGATCATGATTCACTTGACACCACACAATACCAAAAAATACAAGGGATTGTTGGCAATAATGAGTATGGGGTTCCCCATGATTAGGGTTGCCAGCCCCCAGGTCTGGCCGGCAACAGCCCCCTCCCTCCCTGCTAAAAGATTTAAAGGGCCCTCCAGCTGGTCAGCGGGCCATATGCTCCCCACCAATCATCTGAAGTCCTTTAAATTTTTTAGCAGGGAGGGAGAGGGGTGGTCAGCGCTTGGGGACATCCCCATCTACCCCCAGAACACCCCCCAAATCCCCCCGGTTGGATTGACCAGGGGACCTGGCAACCCTTCCCATGATATGAGTTTGTGCTGCATCATGTTACGACAAACAACTGGTCAGTTAATTTCCCCTCATTTGCCAATCAATCTGAGCATATTGATGGAACACCTACATTCAGGTAGATTCAGTAGCATGTGCTCAATAAACGAAATTACAGTGAAGTACTGAGTTAGTTGGGGCAAACTAGATGTTATGAGAGACTTGGGGCTGCTACCGACCCACACCTCTCTGTCAGGAGTAGAATTGTCAGATCCATCTTCCCTTTTTCACCTGTTACCTTTTCTCCATCCTCTCTGAGCAGCAGGCCTAGGCTTTCCTTCATTTTCCTCCAAACATATCTCTTTGTCATTCTAAGCATCACTTGCCAGAAGTCCGCTCATTTTGGGTTTCACTTTCCCAACACTGTCCCCAAATGTCTGGGTTACTCCTCTGTAGACAACCCAAGTGACTTATCCTATCCTTCCTTAGTTTCCTATATATATGTGTCCTTTTTGATTTCCAGCTCATTGGGCATACCCAGATTGGACTGTGCAGGTTTTGCTACAAGGTTCCTAATCCATGTAGGTGAGTAAGAACAGGCCAGTAGGGAGAGGAAAGACAGCATGGAAATGAGGCCTCCCGTATTACACATTCAATACACCACGAAGTAAAAAGGGCTTAATCCTGTACAGCACATTCAAATGTTCTGAAAGACAGCGACAGGTTACTATAAAATACAGAAGCAGCCTGAATAAAAACTGATATTTGAACAGCTCAGTGTCCCAAAATGACTTCTCTGAGACACCCCAAAAGATATGCTCAGATTATTAGGAAGTTGCTACCTCATCCTTGCAAGTGGCTCATTTCTGAACAATGCTTCTGCTGCTCAAGTGCAAAACGTTAAGAAAGAAGACCTGCTTATGGGAAGTTATTCTCAGGAATAAAAAATATTCAGCGGTGCTACATCCAAGCAGACCTAATAAAATAATTGTTGCTGATTTACTACAAGAAAGTAAATGTACTATATAAAGAGGATTCACAGCATATCCCTAGCACTCCAGGACTGGCCTTCACAGTTATACCAACAGACAAGCATATCAGTGAAATAAATGCTGGTTGAAGTCATGAGTCTTCCCTATTCTACCCAGTCCCTTACTCCCTTAGAAACAGATTCAGGTGGGTAGCCGTGTTGGTCTGAAGCAGTAGAACAATGTTTCAGTCCAGTGGCACTGGACCCTTCCCTTAGAAACAGCTTTCTTTTAGGCCAGAACTAGAAGCTTTTTTCTTTTTAAGGGAAGTAGTAGCCTTTCCGGTTGGGGTCTACCTGCTTGAGGCCTCCAAAGGCCTATCCTCACCCTGCCCTGCCCTCCTCTTACATCTCAGGAGTTTATGGGCTGAGAGGCTTACAGGCCTGTGAAGGTCCAGTCTGTTTAGCCTTCTTGGATCCTTGGACTATGAAACGGCATCAGTTTGCTTGCTAAGAAATTGAGCTAAAACTAGAAAACAGAAGGGTGACAAAGTGGCAATTAATGGTTTTTAACATTTAGATCTAGATTGGCTAGTTTGCATTAAATTTGCTCTCATGTTTCACTTCTGGCTTATGGCGATCCTATGACCTCTGAAGCGTCCTATCATTAACAGCCTTGCTCAGGTCTTGCAAACTGGGGGCCATGGTTTGTTTGATTGAATCAATCCATTTCATGTTGAGTCTTCCTCGCTTCCGGTTTGCACATTCAGCCAGTTTGATGTAGTGGTTAAGAGCATGGACTCTAATCTGGGAGAACCGGGTTTGATTCCCCACTCCTCCACATGCAGCTGCTGGTGTGACCTTGGGTCAGTCATAAGTTCTTTCAGAGCTGTTCTCTCAGGAGCAGTCCTCGAAAGAGCTCTTTCAGCCCCACCTACCTCACAGGGTGTCAGTTGTGGGGAAGGGAAGGGAAAGGAGATTGTAAGCCACTCTGAGACTCCTTTGGGTAGTGAAGGGTGGGGTATAAATCCAATCTCTTCTTCTCTTCTTCTTCTTCATCTATTTGTTATTATTAAGCTTTGTAATTGATTATTCCTTTTTTTAATGAACTTGGAACCAGCCCAAATACTCAGTTGGCAGACAACTAGAGATACTGCCAAAGCCAGTGTGGTATAGTGGTTATAGTGTTGGACTAGGATCTTGGAGACCCAGGTTCAAATCCTCATTCCTCTCTGGAAGCCTGCTGGGTCATCTTGGGCCAATCACACACCTAACCCACCTCACAAGGTTGTTGTGAGGACAAAATGGAGAGGAGAGAATGTTATATGCTACATTGGCCCCCCTTGGGGAGAAAAGTGGGGGGCATAAATTAAGTAAATAAATAGATACACCCCAAATGTGTGTGTGTGTGTGTGTGTGTTAAACAGAGCCGGCTCTTCCACTAGGCCAACTAGGGCGACGGCCTAGTGCGCAGATCTCCAAGGGGCACAGCGAGGCCCCTGCCACCCCTGCCGCCGCCCACCACCGCCTGCCCCCAGCATGACTTTCTGGACGCCCGCTCCAGACTGGGTTTCCCGTTTCCTCTCCAATACGGCGCTGGTAAAGCAACACCGTGCGTAAAAATCTGCTCAGCAAAATTCAACTCTGTCTTCTCTCTAAAAATGCCTTTCCGCCGGTGCGGTCCCAGCTGGGAAGCTGCCAGGCTCTCTTTCTCTTGAACTAACGGCCCTATCTCCAGACATTTGAAGAGCTGGCTTCCATGTTAATTTCCTTAGGCAGTCCTCCCCGGGCTTCGGGCCTCTCCGTTCTCCAAGAAGTGGACCCACCCTGGCTGCTGGAGGGGCGGTGGGGAGTGCCCCTCTTCTTCAGCCCCGGCCCCGGCCCACGGTCCCTCAGCCTTTCTCTCCGGCTTCCCAGGCAGCCAATTGGTTGGAGAAGGCGGCGGCGGGGGGGGAGAGCAAAGCAGGATGTTGCTCTGGGTCTCCCGGCGGCTCGCCCGAGTGAGCTGCGCACAGCCAGGAAAGCGGCTCCTGTGACTTGGTCTCCTTTGTAACCCCAAACCACCGCCCTACCCAAAGAGCCCCCTGGAAAACAAGGCCGGGGACCGGCACGCCAGGCTTGGAGACTGTGCTGGAGCTGCTCGGGATCCAGGACGGCTCCCTCCCTCGAGGAAACCCCCCACGTGCCAAACACCCGGTCCATTTTTTTGCCATAAGGATCTCTACCACTCCCCTAACCATGCAATCCTGAGCAAAGTTGCCCCCCCCAACCCCTGGTCCTTGCATGGATTTCGAAGGAGGGGCTACCTTGGAGAAATATAGATCTGCGGTGAGGGGGGACACCACAAGGCAGCCTCGCCGGGGGGGGGGGCGGGGCGCCACAAGCTAGCCTTGCCTATTGCGCAAAAAAACCTCGGGCCGGCCCTGGTGTTAAGTGCCATCAAGTTGCTTATGGTGATCCTATGAATTAATGACTTCCAAAACATCTAAAGATAGCCTCCACATTCACAAGCAGTAAACCTCTGAATACTAGTGCCAGGAGGCAACATCAGGGGAAGGCCTTGACCTCTATGCCCTGTTGGTCATCCAGAGGAACTGACTGGCCACTGTGTGAGACAGGATACTGGACTAGATGGACCTCTGGTCTCATTCCAGGGCTCTTCTTATGTTCTTATTATAGCCCACGATTGGCTGTATTGCATCTCTCCTCACTATTAAAGCAACTCTGTGTATTCTGTTTGTCATTTCCCATGTAAAACAGTAATTTTCTGACTGAAAATGTCTTAATCCAGTCCTCTGTAGTTCACTCACTCCCAGGATTACAATGTTTAGACATTCCATTTACTGTTTTAAGATTCTGAGTTTATCTTGATTCTGTCTAATTATATGAGAAAGTAGTTATAATAATGTAAACGGATGCCTCCAAATTCAATCAGATACATTCAAACAGCTCACTGAACAATCAACTCCTGGCTTGCAAGCAGTAATTGATATGAACCAGCACATGTTTGAACATAACTTTAATATCCACTTTGCCCCCCGATTCCCCTTTTTCTGAACCAAAAACTGGCAAGAAATTGGACCTTTAGTTCAATTTCTTGTTCTTTCATTAGGCACACTCAAGGCCTCATATTAATCTCTAGGCCTGCAAATGGATTGAAGCGACCAAATGGGAGATAACTGGCTGTTGATCTTGAAAGGTTGGCAAATCAACTTTGTGACCTTTGGATAACAATTCAGGTACAGGGACAAACCATTTGTTTACCAGGACAGGACTTGGTGCCAATGTATCCTTCGATTGGTGCTGTGATTTACACTACAGAAGGGATGGGTTAGATTGCGGCTAACCCCTCCATCCCATCATAAAGTGCCCCCCTCCTGGGCCATCTGTTGTAACAGATTTATGTCAACATACCTTCACTGGTCTGAGATTTGATTGGGCAAAAGGCCCCTGCCCACTCCGATCTTAGGCCTTTAAAAAGTTAGTCTTTCTGTTATTTGTTTGTAGCTAGCCACAGCTATCATGAGATATGATGAGCTAACCACTGCCCACTTCTTCAGATACAGCTAGAACGTATCTGAAGTCAGCAGTGATTCATGAAAGCTCATACCCTACCACACATTTTTGTTAGTCTTTAAGGTGCTACTGGATTCTTACTCTTTTCTGCTGCTACAGACAGACAAACATGGCTACCCATCTTCTTCTATCTACAGAGAAAGTTGTATATCAAAATGCACGGCTATTTTTGGGCAGGAACGCACAGGAATGGCGTTCCGGCTGGCTCCCAAGTTGGCCACACCCAGCAGGAACTCATTAGCATAACAGGCCACACCCAACAGCAGGAACGCATTAGGATTGGCTACATTAGGGGTGTGTGGCCTAACATGCAAAGGAGTTCCTGCTACAAAAAAGCCCTGGATTTTGACAACAAACAAGATAAACAGAATAACAAGCAAAAGGTGGGTGTAGCTGGTAAACCACACTTCTGGTAACATGGGGGTGTGGCCTAATGTACTAATGAGCTGTGCTGTCAGGGGTGTGGCCCAATATGCTAATGAGTTCCTGCTGTTGGGTGTGGCCTGTTATGCTAATGAGTTCCTGCTGGGCTTTTTCTACAAAAAGAGCCCTGTAATGAATTTATGTAGGAAAACACACACACTGCCAAAGCCTGCAGAACTGTTGTCAGGAGTATATTATGTCATATTTCTGTTGCTGTGGGAATTCCTTGTCCTCAATAAAAAGGACTTTGGTTTACTTTGCTTTACAGCACAAATTTCTCATTCAGTTTAAATGCCACCCTGCACTTGGATGCAACCACAGGCTATTTCAGTCCCTAATGTCAGCTAGCCACAAACATGGCTTGAGAAATACACCCGCAACACATGCTTTGCTGAAATACTAAGAGTGAGCATTGCTTAAGGTGGTAAATAGCCTTTATTAGGCCCACGAGTCCACTATTTTGTTAACATGGTATTTGTATGAGGCCAGGCTTAATGTCCCTTTTGGGACAGAGCCACATGATCATTCTACTTTATCAGTAAACTAGAAGTACATTTATCATCTGTTTCCAGTGGATGACCTGCCCACCATTAGTTTTCATTATTAAATAGCGAATCAATCCTGCTGTGTTTCAGAGCACAATCATGCACTTATTGCTAATAATTACGGCAGACTGATGAAGACATAAATTAATATGAGTCTTCAAGATGCCGAAGAACATCTCACTGTGACACTTCGGGGTTTTATTTTAATGGTATGTATTATTTGGTTTGGTGTAGTGGTTAAGTGTGTGGACTCTAATCTGAGAGAGCCGAATTTGATTCCCCACTCCTCCACTTGCAGCTGCTGGATGACCTTGAGCAAGCCATAGTTCTGTCAGAGCTGTTCTTGAAAGAGCAGTTCTTGAAAGAGCTCTCTCAGCCCCACCTACCTCACAGGGTGTCTGTTGTGGGGACGGGATGGGAAAGCAGTTGGTAAGCTGCTCTGAGACTCCAAGTGAAGGGCGGGGTATAAATCCAGTCTCCTCTTCTTCTTCTATATGCACATTGATTGTGCAAGGCATTCTTGAGCTTCAGAGCCTAATCAAATATCTTTGAAGGACCTTCAGTTCAATAGCTGAGTCCATGCTTTGGATGTAGCTTGCTCAGTGTTCAGTTCCAAGCAGCTACAGGTAACAGGATTGGGAGGAAAAAAAAACACTTCCTTCCAGACTAGTTAAAGCAGCTGTACTCCCTCCACAGCTAGCAACCTGCATGAAGCTGTTCCACTTGCCACCTGTGACTCTTCTAATTTTGGGTTCCAAGGGTCTGCTCCCTCATGTACTGAGAAGTAAAGACAAGTGCACTAGAAATGATGCAGAAGCAGCAGTGAGCTAGAATTAAAACTACAGAAAAAACTCTTGGAGTATCGAAGAGCCCTGAGAGGCACAGGAAGAGAGAGAACATCTGGGAGAAAGAGGGAGGGCAAGAGAGGAATTGTCTTTGCTGCAGGGGAGCGAAACATGATGAAAATGATAGTCTTTGTTGCACTGAAATTCTAATTAGAATTGTATGTGTGTGATTGATAGTGACTGTAAATGACCACAGCCAGTTGCAAGATGCATCCTTCCCAAACAGGAAGAGGAGTTGATGGATGTGATCATGGTAGGAATGAGCAAAACCAATGCTACAGAAACATGGACAGATAAAAATTCACAGTACAGTGAATGTGTGTTCAGCTCTTTTTGTCATGTTTCATCTATGTGCATCCCTTTTGGTTTCTCCACCTACTTTCTTCATTAGAGTAATAATGGAGTGACTTCCAGTGCAATCCAGGAATGGGCTTCCACTGAAGCAAGCTGTGTCCAAGGAAGTTTTTGCTTCAGATCTTACCTGTACCATGAATTTGGTTGGTGGCCTTTGGCAAGCCTCTGTCTCTCAACTTTAGCCCCGTCAGCAATGGAAGAACGATTATGCTACAGGGTAGATTTATGGACTTTGGTGATGATATGTGTGAGTTGAAATCTTCACAGGGCATGATGATGACTTAATTTGGATGAAGATGAAATGGGTCTTGTAACAGAAATCTTAAAACCTTATTAGGGCAAGAGTTCTACCTAGAGTATCTGGGATCATGGACCCATGGGGGTCTACATTAGAATGACCCATTCATTTCCATTCCATATTGGACTATCCTGTCATACTTAATCCCTTTTTACAAAGAAAAATCTCTGGGGCCGGACCACCTATTTGTTATGGAAATTCAGAGCCATTACCAGATGCATGATGGGTGTGTGTTAAGTGCCATCAAGTCACTTCCAACTTATGGCAACCCTATGAATTAATGACTTCCAAAAAGTCCTATTGTTAACAGCCTTGCTCAGGTCTTGCAAACTGAGGGCCATGGCTTCCTTGATTGAGTCCATCCACCTCATGTTGGGTCTTCCTCTTGTCCTGCTGCCTTCAACTTTTCCTAGCATTATTGTCTTTTTCAGTGAGTCCCGTCTTCTCATCATGTGACCAACATATGATAGCCTCATTTGAGTCATTTTAGCTTCTAGGGAGAGTTCAGGCTTGATTTGATCTAGAACCCACTTATTTGTCTTTTTGGCAGTCCATGGTATACATAAAACTCTCCCCCCAACACCACATTTCAAATGGATGAACTTTCTTCCTGTCAACTTTCTTCAGTGTCCAGCTTTTACGCCCATACATAGAAATGGGAATACTGTGGTATGAATTATCCTGATCTTGGTTGCCAGCAACACATCCTTACACATAAAGATCTTTTCTAGCTCCTTCGTGGTTGCCCTTCTCAGTCTCCGTCTCCTTCTGATTTCTTAGTTGCAGTCTCCCTGTTGGTTGATGATAGAGCCAAGGATTAAAAAATTTGGAACCATTTTCATTTCTTCATCATCAGCCTTAAAGTTGTATAATTCCCCAATTGGTACTTTCTGCTTTAACCTTCGTAATTTCAAGTCTTCGCTGTTTTCTGCCAGTAATGTTGCATGATGGGAGTGGGACTATATTTTATATCTTTCTGATTGGTATCAGTAGCCTCTGACTTCAGAGATGGGTCTTTGCAGGGGATTCACTAAATCATTTCGTCAGTCTTAGAAAGGAGGCTGGCTTAGGTCCAATTCCATTGACTATAAATATCAGGATTTTGAGGACTTTACCGTATCTTCAGTGGAAAGTAGGGCCCACAGGAAGTTGGGCAGGGCTTAAGGACTCCTCCAACATCATGTCACTGCAAGAAACTCTGTACTGGCTCTGAAGAACTGGCTACAGGTTAAGTGTACTTAGCTGAGTAAGTTCAACTATTGACTGTTATTTTGGAGTTCTATACAGTGTTTTCATGTGGTTTTGTTTCCCTGTATTTGTGTTCTTCCCTTTTCCCACCCCTTTTAGAATCCAACCCCCTTTCTCCCCCCCTCTCTTTTATAGTAAACCTTTGTGTTGTTGTTGTTCTTTGCTTAATACAACCTATTTCTCTAGGACATTTCTCTGAATCTGTTCCCTACATGCTAGATTGCAAAGGTGCTACATAGTGGTTATAAGGTATTTTCTATGGCTTCTACAGGGGGCACAGTGGCTCAGAGGTTAAAATGCTGAGCTGAAGACTGGAAGGTCTGTAGTTCAGCAGTTCAAGACCCTAGTGCTGTGTGATAGAGTGAGCTCCCATCTCTGGCCCCAGATCCTGCCAACCAAGCAGTTTGAAAGCAAGAAATTGCAAGTAGATAAATAGGTATTGCTTCGGTGAGAAGGTAACAGCATTCTGTGTGCCTTGGCATTTAGTCACGCCATCCACATGACCATGGAAACATCTTCAGACAATGCTGGCTCTTCGGCTTGGAAATGGAGATGAGCACTGCCCCCTAGAGTCAGATTCGACTAGCTTTTGAGCAAGGGAAACCTTTACCTTTTATGGCTTCTACCTTGCCACTTCGTTATTCCTCTATTACTGCACTAGAAGGATACCTTCTCAGTGGGTCAGTCTAGATGTTCTCAGGAGATTTCTGAGTGATGGCAGCTGGTTACCGGGGTGTTTTCCAGGGACCCCTGGGTCTAAGAGAGATTACCAGCAAGGAAAGACACTGTTCTCCATTTTCTTCCACAGCAGGCATGGCTTGTGCTAGAAGACCAAATCTGTTTTTCCTTAAATATGATGGGTGAAGGATCTTTCCAGACAAGACAAACAAGGTGTCCCAGCCATTCTCTATTGTTTCCCATAAGGGAAAAATTCCATGCTTTCTCCAGGGCAAAGAACAACCAAAAACACACCAGAGCAAACAACCACTGGCTAAAAACCTCCCGATGGGAATGGAACTAACAAGCCCAACAGAACCAGCGTCAAACCACAGAATCCCAACCCAATACACGCAATATCAAACCAGAAAGTCCAATCGAAACCATATGAACCAAGGGAAGGGAATCCCCCCAACAAAACCAATGTCAAACCATAAAATTCCTTGCAGAAGCAACCAAGCAAATTCCCTCTGACATATGATTCTCATTTGCCTGTGAGAGCTGCCTCCCTCTCCACATCCTGTTGCCCAGGAAACCTACAAATGCAAAACAAAACAACAAAAAAACAACAAGTTTGGCACTTTAGCCCCTGCTAGCCCCTGATATTCCCGAATATTCCCAGGAATATTTACGATGGGGATACTGGTGTTGACTGGGATTCTCTAATGTGTATCCAGAGGCAGAATATACTTGAAAACTATCAATGACATATCCAAGTGCACATCCCTAATTCAAGCGTGTGTGTTTCAGATCCTAGTCTAGCGACTACACCATGCTGTCTCTCACTGCTTTTTACTGCTGTTAGGCCTGATTCTCCAGATGCATTGCAAGTCCCCTATGCTGCCCCCAGTCAGCGTTATCTGTAGTTTAGTAAAACTGCTCTGTATCTTTAAGACTTGTGCACCTGTGGGCTTCCGGTCGAGCTAAGATGGAGGACTGACGCACTTTCGCGATCGTGCGAAGTGGGCGACGGCCGCTTTCGACAGTTTGGGCAGTTTTTAGCCCAACGCATCGCTCCCCAGCGAGGGGGGGGGACTAGCAGGCAGCAGCGCCTAAGAGGGAGTGTGAGATTGGCGTGTTTGAGCTTCGGAAGAAGCTGAAACGGCTTTGATCTCCTCCCGCGAAGAAGGCAAGTGCCGAGCAACTCTACAGCGGCCGTTCGAGCCGGTGCAACCGGTTTAAATCCTTCACCAGCCGACCTCTTGGATGATGGGCAACAACAGTGAGTGAAAAGAAGCAATGCGAAACCCGATTTGATCGTGCTAGATAACAATAAACGTGCCGCTTACCTGAACTGTGTTAAAAAATAAGTTGAAACAAGCGGTTGAGCGGATAAAGAATAAACATCCCTAGAAATCTGATTCCGGCAAAGAAAACAGTTGATTGAAGGCTACAAAATAGCAAAAAAGCATATTGTTTAACATTCCTGTGGTGAGGACTGAGATGTGTGCGCAGCCGAAAGATCGAAACTGACGAACTGTATCGCGGGA
>NW_015176487.1:224546-239848 GCF_001447785.1 Gekko japonicus | reverse complement strand
TCTTTCCCTCCTTCCTTCCTTCTCTCCCTCTTTCCTTCCTTCCTGCACAGATCTGTGCCCCCCCCAGCTAGCTATCCAAAACAGTCCAGTGGCACCTTTAAGACCAAGGTTTATTCAGGTACAGGCTCTCTCTCCTCTGCTAGGGCAGATCTGCGCATCCCCCCCCCCATAGCTAGCAATCCAAAACAGTCCAGTGGAGCCTGAGCAGTGGGTGTTGCCTTCTGACACACTTCTGGTGATGTCAGGGGGTGTGGCATATGCAAATAAGTTATGCTAATGAGTTATGCTAATGAGCTCCTGCACCTCTTTTTCTACTAAATGACCCCTGGCTGTGACTCATTTGTAGAGCATCTGCTTGGCATGCAGAAGGTCCCAGGTTAAATCCCCGGTATCTCCCATTAAAAGATCTGGCAGTAGGTGATGTGGAAGACCTCTGCCTGAGACACCATTCCTGCCTGACATTTTCCCTCTCACCTTCTTGACCAGTCTCTCCCCACAAAAATTATTGTATTGGGACTCCTGTTGCTTCTGATAGCTCACAATATTATCCATACATGGTCAGTTTGGAGGTTCTATCATAAATCCACTCATATTCTGATTTAAGTCCTCCATATTGCACAAACATGTCACATGACGTGTTTGCTCAATGCAAAAAAGAAAACAATCAACAGTGACTGATCATGACTATTGCTTCCCTGATTTCAGCAAAGTCTGCCAAAAAGCTAAGAATCCCAGTCAATGGGAAACCAACCCCTATTCAAATATTTGTGTTGGCAGTTGCTCCCCACTTGGAAGGGGAACTTGCTTCTTGGCTTGACAACAAAGTGTCCTAAATAATAAAAACCCTGAAAATTTTCCCCTCTCCAATAAAGAGGCAATCTGCTGTTACAAGATTCACATGGTTAGCACTTGGCCTTTATAGTGCCTGTTTCTTTCTTTACAACATGTTATGTTAAGGCTGAGGGAATATATTTCTTCTCTAATGATGCATGGGATTTCAACAGGTTCTAGTATCGGTGGATGGTTGTGCTGAGGCAGTTTTCAAGTACTTTTCTTGAAAGTAAAAGTAAAAAGAGGCTGTACCAAAGCCACATGCATTATGATCAATCATGGTTTAATCAGATCCGATGCTTAAACGGAACATGCAGAATTGGTTCAGCTGTAAAAGATTTTTTTCCTGCTGGTTTGAAGTCCTGGAATTCTTCTTTTCCTGGGCTTCCTGCAGAGTTACATGGACAAGGATAATGAAAAACAGGAAAGAATGCAGTGAAAATTATTTTTGTCTGGTACCTGGTGGGATGTGCGGTTCAGGAAATTATGATACTAGCATTCTCCCCTATAGCGCTTCTAAATGTAGATTCCAAAATTTTCACAACCATTCTGGCATCAAGACTTAATGCATTCATTTCCAAGTATATTCATCCCAATCAGCATGGATTTATACTGAACCATCAGCTTGCAGATAATACAAGGACATGGTTAAATATCATTCACCACATTCACAGTAAGAAACCTACAGGAGGACTTTTACTAGTTGATCCTGGAAAAGCTTTCAATCAGGTTGACCATGAATATCTTGTTCTACTGTTAAATCGTATGAAGGCAAGTGTTAGGTTTATTCATTGAATACAAGAGTATTATACAGGCACAGAAATGCAAATATTGATCGATGGTTCTTCAAATTTGATCCCACTGACTAGGGGAGTAAGATAAAGTTGTTCCCTCTCTCAACAATTTTATTTTCATCAGGACGCTTCCCCCCCCCCCCCCCTTTAAATATTTTAAAAAGAATTTTGTCATAGAGGTTCCGGAACTCCATTCTGGTGCATTCTCCCAGAAAAAAAAACACAGTCTTTTACAAGAGTTGGTCAAAAATCTGGTTTAAGTGTAAATTATAAAGAAACTAGCTTAATCCTTTTAAACTATAATAAATTCTAACTGCATTATATTTCTCAGCACTATGGTATCAGTTGCCAAGCAATGTACTGGAGGATAAAGTAAAGTAAAGGTAAAGGTTCCCTTGCTCGAAAGCCAGTCGAGTCCAACTCTAGGGTTGCAGTGCTCATGTCCGTTTCAAAGCCGAAGAGCCAGCGCTGTCCGAAGACGTTTCCATGGTCATGTGGCCGGCATGACTAAACACCAAGGCGCACGGAACGCTGTTACCTTCCCACCAAAGTGGTACCTATTTATCTACTTGCAATTTCTTGCTTTCGAACTGCTAGGTTGGCAGGAGCTGGAACTAGAGACGGGAGCTCACTCCATCATGTGGCAACGCGGGTCTCGAACTGCTGAACTACTGACCTTCCACAGCCAGCAGTTCAGCGTCTTAACCACTTGAGCCACCGCAGCTTCTTTTGTATTGGAGGATACTTGGGAGTCAAAATGACCACTGATCACATTCAGCTTTTTCTTCTAAACTATACTCCTCTGATTACTAAACTTAAGAAAAATCTTATACAGTGGGGAAAGAGATACTTCACATAGCAAGAGAAAATTAATCACCTTAGAGAATATTAATCCCCTTAGAGATTTCAGAATTAAATCATAAAAATCCTAAATTATACATATGGGCAATGTTCCCTGTAAACTGAGTTAGTGTGAGCCAGCTCACAGCTTTTTAGCCTCCAGCTCACACATTTTTGTCTCAGCTCAGGAAGGATGGCTCCAGAGCCAACTAATTTATGCAGTAGCCAAATTGCTTGCTCACAACTTTAATGCCAGCAGCTCACAAAGTAGGATTTTTGCTCACAAGACTCCACAGCTTAGAGGGAGCATTGCATATGGGGAACCAAATTAATGCATAATAGAGACAATATCCCAAATCCTTAGCTGGCATCCACAATTAAAACATAGCATCAATACCATAAAGTACTCGCCCCAGAGAAGTCTATAGTTGAAGCCTTTCTTAGTCAGAAGTGTTTTCCACCAGGAGAGTAAACATAATCTCTGAATGGCTTCATCATGGCTGTTATAGATATCACGATTTACAATCTAAAGGTCATTTCTTGGGAAAAGAAGTCCTGGGAAAAACTTTCTGAGCTTGAAAATTCCTTGGTTATTTTATTTTCAGCTTAGAAACATTTATTGTACAGCAAGTTTTGCTAAAGTTAACAGAAGGGTAGATACTATATTTGAAAAACTTATACATGTCCCTGATCTGGCAGATAAATGCATTATCTCAAAACTGTACTCCATGTTAACTGAAACCATTAAAAAGAATAGGATAACAGTTATGAATATATGGGAAAGAGACCTTGGGGTTTCCTTAACTGAGAATGACTGGCATGAGGTCTGGACATCATATGTATTCACTTCAGAGGCACTAAATATTCAAACTTTATCTTTCAAAATTAGGTCAAGATGGTATCTTACCCCACAAAAGTTGCATTATTTCTGTAGAAAGATTCCAAATGTAAAATCACTGTAAAATCAACACCCAGGCCAAACCCCTGGACCTACAAACACAATATTCAGGGAGAGCACTCCTACCATGACGTAGATGCTCACTAAGAAGGGAGTTTTAGAAATTCAACTCCTAAGGGGGTCAAAAGGGGTAAAATGTGCTCCCCCCATTGATTCCTATGTGGCTCCCAGGCTGCTCCTCCTTGCACCCCCCCCCCACTCTCTGACTGGTCAGCTGCAGAGCTCAGTGTTCTGAGTTTAAAAAAAATCAGTTACAGGAGACTGCAGAGAGCTAATGACAGTTGAGGAAATCAGGAATGGCCAACTACCCATGAGGTGCAGCAATGCTGCTGGCCCAGCCTCCCCATGGCTTCAAACATGCCCCCCTGTCTGTCAGGTGCAGCAGCGGGTGCAGGGTGCTTAAAGCCATCAGGGAGCCTGCCCCAGCAGTAAAGCCTTAGTGATCCTGCCGGCCCAGCCTCCACAGTGGCTTCTAATACTCCTCCCCCTCCCACACTGGACAGGCAGCTGCCTGTCAGGTGTAGGAGAAGAAGTGGGATGCTTACAGCCGTCAGGAAGGTTTGCTCAGCAGGATTGCCTTAGTGCTGCTGCTGGCCCAGCCTCCCCAATGCCTTTAAACACACACACACACCCCGTTACACACATAGGTGGGTGTTTGTCAGGTATAGGAGCAGGGCCAGGGTACTTTAATCCATCAGGCACACTGCCCCAGCAAGATCTTCTTAGTGATGCTGCTGGCCCAGCCTCACCAATGGCTTTAACCACACTCCCACCCACTATGGAAATATACCCCAAATTTGTAGAAAAGTAGTTTCCTTTATTAGGTTATTTAACTTCTCGCAATGAGGGTTCTTGAAAATTGGTTCATATGAACTTGCTTAATATCTGATTGCTTGGATGGTGTTTTGAATACATAGTTATGTCCCACTGCTTAAATGTAGCATAAGCGAGAGGCAATTTTGTAAAAAAAAAAAAAATCAATGCCAGGCCAAACCACTGCACCAAAAACCCTAAAATAAGGGGAGTGCATTCCTACCATGATGTCAACTCTCCCCCCACAAAGAGATTTCTGAGAAACATGACCTCTAAGGGAGTAAAAAGGGGGGGAAATGTGTTACCCCAATAATTTTCCATGTGCCTGGCAGGCTGCTGCCTTCTTGCCCCCCTCCCCGATTGGTCAACTGTGCAGCTCAGAGTTCTGAGGTAAAACCTGCCTGCTTGCACCCACCTCCCTCTGTTTGCGCAGCTGTGGATCTCGGTGTTCTGAGGTAAAAACACAGTTACAAGAGACTGCAGACAATTGAGGCCAATTACAGAAATCAGTGATTCAAAACTCCTGAATAGATATTTCTCAAAAAAGCCAGCATGGCAATTGAGTTAATGAATGTTCATGGGGCGATAATAAAGGACCTTTCTAGGAGACATTTTGATTGCCTCTCTCATGAACCTGAAGAAATGTCCACCATAACACCACTCCCTCACATCAACTCCCACTCACACCTCTCACTGGCCCCAAGAAAGCTCCTGGCAAATGTTGAGCCAGATACACCAACGCTACAAGGAGGAGGCAATTTAGGAATGCAGCAAAGACATTTGCACACAGTACTCCTGCAGTACCAGCAAGATCACCCTGAGGTGCTCAGAACACAACACAGTCTCCATATGAGCAAACCAATCCAGGAACACAAGTAGAGAGGCCATCACTTTCATGGAAGGTGGCAGGAGTTGACTTAACAGATAACTGTTTCTTAAATGGACAGTTCTATGTTGCCTGCTCCAGAGTGAGCTCACCAAGCATCCTGATAATCCTAGCACCTGAGGGCAGAACCACCAATGTGGTCTAGAGAGAGGTCCTTCAGTAGAGAAAAAAAAGTACGTATATCTCACTTAATTTTTACACTACAATCTTCTCCGTTAGAATTCCTACAACAAATGTTATATTTCAAACTTCACATCATCAGTATCATAACTGTATTGACGGAACTTAAATACGGTAGCAAAGCACAAGTATCAGGCTAGTATTTCATAGGGTACACATGGATTTCTCCTGTAGGCCTCATAGTTCCTTCTTTCGGGCTGGGAAAACTGTATAGAGGGGGAGGCCAAAGTCTCTTCTTCAAACACACCACAGTTCTGATCCTAATTGAGCATCAAATGTAAAGGAACTGAGAAGCACCCACAACACACATGTTTGTCTAACACGAGGAAGGGGACCAGGGTTGCCAGGTGAAAGGGTTATGGGGGAGCAATGTCCTGAGAAAAAAAGATATAACCAGAGTCCCCAGCAATCCACAGAGCTACCCTTTATCACTTCTGGGTAGTTCTATGAATTACCAGGAACTCTATGGTCAGAACATTCTGTAAGCAGATGAGGCCTTATTTTTCTTTAAAAATTTTCTCCCCAGGATGATCCTCCCTCCCTCTACGTTTTACCCCAGTTTCTGGCTGTTGACCACATAAGCATCAGTGGGCAAGGGCCACAATTACCTAAGTATCTCACACCATAAGCAAATGGGAACCTAAGTGGGGACCCCCGACCAATGTTCCCTCTAAGCTGCGGAGTCTTGTGAGCAAGAATTCTACTTTGTGAACTAAAGGCCTTAAAGTTGTGAGCAAGCAATTTGGCTGTTGCATAAATTAGTTTGCTCTGGAGCCCTCCTCGCTGAGCCAAGACATAAATGTGTGAGCCGGAGGCTAAAAAACTGTGAGCTGGCTCACACTAACTCAGCTTAGAGGGAACACTGCCCCCGACCCAACCTGTGTAGTGGTTAATATGGCAGACTATGATCTGGGAGACCCAAGTTCCACTCTCCACTCTGCCAGGTAAGCTGGTTTGGTTACCTTCAGCCAGCCACACACACTCATCCTAAGCTACCTTACAGGGTTGTTGTGAGAATAAAATGGAGACGAGGAGAACAATGTAAACTACTTTGGGTCCTCACTGGGGAGAAAGGCAAGGTGTATATAAATAAAGAAGTCCAGAATAAAGCCCAAACTTAGGGGCATTTTGTCCAAATATATGCTGAAACATTTGGGGCGCTACATTTCTGGGGGAGTGAGGAGCACTTTTTGTTTCTCTATAAAATGTGCATGTGTAGGGAGGAAGAAAAATATTTCTACAACACAGAATGTAAATGAACCCCAAGGATGTGAAGAGTCCCTTGCTGATTTTTTTCTTTAGGGCTCTCTCTCTCTTGCTGTCAAAATATAGTCCGCAGACTCCTCATAACAGCAGCCAGTCTACTTTTAAAATTTTGGTCATACATCATTTCTGTAAAGCACCACACACATTGATAGGCCTATGTAAAATCAATAAAAGCTTTCCTATAATCAAAACATCATGGATGGATATGTACTAAGCCTATTCCCTATCATCAGATTATGATTAACGGGGCCATACAGATAGATTTGTTATATGCTATGCAGCTTTCATGGAAATACACCAAATAACAGCAAAAGCAAAATGTATGCATTAGTTAACATGTCAATGGTAGTCAAAAGGAGTGAACAGACTAGATAAATAAAAGCAGATAAAAATGTTGCTCACCATACTGGTCCATAGCAAAATCCAAAAAGCAAAATCTGTATAAATCCTTTTATTGACAGCATCTAAAATAACTCCAAGTGCTAATATTCACACAGTGTTGCATATTGCTCTATTGTTGCGCTATAGTAGAAGAAGAAGAGAAGAGATTGGATTTATATCCTGCCCTTCACTACCCAAAGGAGTCTCAGAGCGGTTTACAATCCCCTCCCCCCACACCCCTCCCCCCTAACACTCTGTGAGGTAGGTGGGGCTGAGAGAACTGCCCTTGAGAGAACAGCTCTGAAAAAACTTATGACTGACCCAAGGTCACACCACCTTCTGCATGTAGAGGAGTGAGGAATCAAACCCAGTTCTCCCAGATTAGAGTCTGCCCTCCTAACCACTACACCAAACTAGTAATCATTCATGACTGAGTTGTGAATGATTGTTACTACCACACAATACCCAATGACATGCAGGTGCAGCCACATCATGCAAGCTTCTGTGTTCTCCAAAACTTGAAAGACTTAAGATCATGGCTTGAGAGATCATTCTTCCTCTTTACCCCCCACCAACATGCAGCCTGATGAAAAGTTCTGGAGTACACACAAGCTTGTGCACTGTTTTGTGTTACTTTCATTTTTCTATGTAAGCAGAAGGAACTGTTGATAGCTGCACCTGAAAAACTTGCCCACTGGGAAAACAGCTCTATCCTCTTTATACGAGATATTCCTTTGTTTTATTATATCATTAAGCTCTCTGGTTGTTTTGAACTAAATATGGATGCTCCCCTATTTTTTAAAAAAGATTTTATTGAGGCCAGTCTGAATAGATGCCATTAATAGTGTTTCGGTTTCCTTGCAGCTACAATTGTTTAGAACCCCATTCAGAGAAAAGAATATGTATTTACACAGCTGTGTGTGAACCTCTTTTGGGCAGGTGCACGGTTAAGATGAAGGAGAGTGGCCAGATGAAAGGAATGGGATTAGCATGGATGTATATAGAACATTGTGCAAAAACCAAACCCTGGACTCTCCCAAACAGACCACATCAGTAGGGGGACATACTCCACACTTCCACAAACAGCCAGAAGTTCAGAGGCCAGCCCTAAGGGGTTTCATTTCCTTTGGGAAGCGGACATTAAAAGGAGAGAGCATTTGCATCACAAGTGTCCCCCTTGTGTGTGTGTGTGTGAGAAAGCGGACCACTAGCCTTAGTCCATCAAAGAGCCCTTCAAAATCAAACACTCAGACAATTTTTAGAGCAAAGAGAAACACAAGTAAGGGGACTGAGCCACTACCTCCTATATATGGAGGTAATGACTGAGCCCTCCCCACCCTTTTCACTTGCCTCCTTAGAGCCTCCCTTCAAGTTAAAAGCCTTCCTTTCCTCCTGGGTACCTCTCCATGTAAGACCTCTGAGCTGCCTACGCCTTGCCAGCCCCCAGAGAAAGACTGAGTGCAGCCAGGAGAAACAGTAGCAACACCTGTGTCTGCAGCCGGAATGGCTTGGAGAATGGAAGGAAGAAATCACCACCAGCTGTGAGTTCAGCAGACACAGAACTCAAATCTGGTTCCAAATACTGCAGGGGGCTCCAGTTATTTTTGAGAACCTCCAGATTCAGTTGAGAACTGTTGGTCTGCAATAATTGTATGAATATATTCTGTGAAATTTGGTTCCAAGTTATACACACAGCCACTTTGATCTGAGAGGAAGATGGATTGAAATGTGGGCATACTTGGGAAACACGGCTGTACACTGGCTGCACATGGCTGCACAGGAAATTTCCACCTTACATCAGTGACATCATTTTGTCATGGGAGGTCTATGGACACTTTTTCTATGTCGTCTGGGGGTACAGTGTAACATCCATACATATGTATTGTGTCATGTTCAAGAGCTATTATTGTTGTGAAGTACTGCCTGGGAGCATACTAACATTATAAACAGTAACTGTTGGGTTGTGACCACCCACCTCAATATAGAATTAATGCATTAGTGTAAAATAGAAATATGCAACAGATTATTGCTTAGTAAATTTGTTTTTATTTTAGTACAGAATGCATTCATATTGTTGATTTTCCCTTAGCGTTCTCTTCCTTATTTCAGGAAAAACAACACAGCAGGAAAGAGAGCAGGAGAAACAGTAGCAACACCTGTGTCTGCAGCAGAAATAGCTTGGAGAATGGAAGCAAGAAATCACCACCAGCAGTGAGTTCTACAGCTGAGCCCCACCCTCCCAAAATGAATAGCCTTGCTCTGCTGGGGACCTCTCCATTTAAGACCTCTGGGCAGCCTATGGCTGTGCTGTAGGTATGCACTGCGGGCAGTGTGTGAAAGGTGTGGCCTTTAGCATGGCCCTTTGCATTGGCATGAATGCCGACACAAGATAACTGTATGTTAATAACATCTTGTCCAATTTGGGGGTGAGCTACTACTGTAACGTTTGGTAGTAGGATGGTGACTAGGGGGATATGGGTGAGTTGGGTGTAGGTTTGGACTATTGCAGGTCTGGTGTTGATTGTGTTTTCCTGGCTCCCTATAAATCTGCTGCACAGCTGGTTAAATTCTCCCATAGCTGGAGAGGGAAACCAGAGCGAGCTGTGCGATTTGCCCATGTGGCCAGGGAATCCCTGTAAAATGGGGAGGTATGGCATTGAGCAGAGAGTTAGGTCTAGAACGAAATGGAGATTTGGACATGTTTGGTCCTCTTCTAATCTCCTTCCTGTCCCAAGGAATGATGGTGTGTTGACCCAGACTTCTTTGCCCTCATCTTCAAGCTTCATGTTCTGTAGTGTCAGATCGATTATGAATAATACTGCCTCCTCTGAAGAACTTATTAGGAAAGGCAATTTCAGTCTGGCATACGTGATCAAGATCTGGGTGGATGAGGATGAAGTGGTGGTTCTCATTTAGCTGACTCCCCCAGGATAATCTGTCCTTCATCAAACATGAACAGGAGGATGGGAGGGGACAATTCTCATCCACGATTCTTTCTCCTGTAGGCTTCCTGTACCAAACATTGCCAGCACTGAATGTGTAGACCTGGGGTGTCAGGGAGAGGGTGAGTGTCTTGCTGGTTTACTGTCCACCCAGCTTGCCAGCTGACTCCCTGCTGAGGCTGGCTGAGGTGGTGGTGGAAGGGGCCCTGCATTTCCCCAGACTTTTGGGGGAACTTCCAGTGCCAGTCTCTTCCCGTATGTTCCCTCAAGAGCACTACGATTGGGGAAGCTCCATCTCCTGGGAGTGCCAGGTCCCCGAGAGATTAAGTTTGCCTCTACTAGGGCCAGGGCATTTTCGGTGGCGGCTCCTACCTGGTGGAATGAGCTCCCAGAGGAGATCCGGGCCCTGCGGGATCTTATGCAGTTCCGCAGGGCCTGCTAGACGGAGCTCTTCCGCCAGGCGTTCGAGTAGGAGCCGCCGCCACCACTATTCTACCACCGAGGTGGCAAGTCATCGGCTGCCCTATAAGAACGGGGGCAAGCGGGTCCTGTCAGAAGTTTGAGACAGTGTAGTGGGAGACCACGTTACTGAGACAGCTGGCCACCAAACCTGGGGGGGTTGTCCCCATCTTGGATGACTGATATAGGTATAGCACCGTATTATTGGAAGGTTTTATTGTGATTTTAAATGTTTTATTTATTATATACTGTATTGTATTTTGCACTCGGCTTTGCCACATGTGAGCTGCCCTGAGCCTCTGGGAGGGTGGGATATAAATCAAACTAATAAATAAATAAATAAAAATAAAGTATTGGTACTTACCTTTAAAGCCCTCAATGGCCCAGGACCCTCATACCTTTGGGACTGCCTCTCCTGGTTTGACCCTCCTTGTCTCCTCCAACCATCATCTCAGAATTTACTGAAGGTTCCTGGCCTGCAAATTGCCCACCTTGTGTCAACAAGGGTTAGGGCCTTCTCGGTAGCTGCTCCTGTCCTGTGCAACCAGCTGCCTGAAAAAGTGCATGCCTTGTCAGACCTCCTTAGTTTCCACAGGGCATGTGAGGCTGCTCTTTTTCAGGCAGCTTTTGAGTGATTGTGATTCACCAGGCAGCTGGTAAATTATGCTCCAGCTATGTCTTCACCATCCAAGTATCCTACCCTTGCTTGATACTTGGCAGATTTTAACTGTGATAGATTTTTAACTGTGTTATATTTTTATGTCTAGTGATTGTATTTTGTACTGTTTTACCCAGTATATTTTTTATATGTTGTTAGCTGCCTCGAGTCCTGTTCAAGGGACAGAGAACAGGATATAAATTTGATAACTAACTGAATAAATAAATTCTGCTCTTCCAGCAGCACTTCTGATACTTAAAGGGTGGGGGATAACATCAGACAGCCAAAGCCCACTATATAGATGTTTGGGGCAGATGTGGGTTTAGAGAGATGAGTCTGTCAAACAGTGGTGTCATCACCTAGCTTGGTAAGAGCTGCCAACTTCCAGCGGCTATTAAAGAAACATCTTCCATACTTCACTGAAGAGAAATCAGCTGTTCTATCAGGAAGTGACAAAGTACAAAAGATGGCCACTTGACTGTTCAACCATGCCAACCAGTTTAGAGAATGCAGTCAAAGGATTTAGGATTAAAGCATCAACATACTACAGAACCAAGGAATGTATGATATACAACACCCTCCTTCTTCAAGAAGTTTCTGTGTGGCTGACAAGTGGGCAAGCTGAGATCTGTTTATGCTTTGAAATGCTGCCATACCCTGATTAGTCTCCAGGCCCTATACTCAAATTAGCAGACACAGGACGAGTTTACACCAGCTAAACACATTTCAGAAAGGTTTTGATACAAGCACAGTGAAATACAGATTATGTTCTAGGATCACACTAGCAACTCTGCACGGATAAGTGTAGAAATGCCTTATATTGAGTCAGATCATTTGTCCCTCTGTCTTAAGAAAAAAAGAGCCTTGTGGTATCTTAAAGATTTATTGAAACGGAAGCTTTTTTGGGCTAAAGACCACTTCATCAGATGCATGAAGAATTATCAGTGAGCAGATACATACACAAGCACACACACAGTGAAACTAAAAGACTCATTAAAAATGAATGAAATGGTATCACCTGTGATATTTTGATATAAGATTCAAGAGTATACAAGAGAAGTACATTGACCATTCACAACAGCAGTAGCTGGTGAAAGCATTGACTACCTAGTCTATTTTAAGCAATTTAAGACCTGCAAGTGGCTAAGAAAGGTGCCCTCTCTGTTTAATTGCTAGTTAATACAAATCTATATTCTAATAGCCAAAGTCCTTTCTCCGTGTGGATACTTACTTCCACCAACAGAGGGCTCACTGTCCTCCAACAGTTTCTTCTACAGGCTCAGGGGGCTCCCTGAGTCTGCAGAAAAATCCAAAATAAAAAAAAAAACATTTGGAGGCTGGCATCCCTCTGGGTGACTTCATACCACCTGATTTGCATGACAACTAGGCCAGACTGCTTGCTACTCTTCAACAGCAGCCACCCTATAGAAGCCAGTGTGGTGCAGCAGTGAGAGCTTCAAAGTAGGGTCTGCAAAACCCAGGTTCAGATCCCTATCTTGCAGTGGAAGCTGACTGATTTTGGAGCAGTCACATACTTTTCACAGGGTTCTTGTGCAGATAAAAAGGAGAGAATAATGTAAGCTGCTTTGGTCCCCACTGTGGAAAAAGACTGTAATCTTCCTAGGTAGAGGCTGTGGGGGAGGGGGTGGAGCTAAAGACTGAGGGCAGATAAAGGCAGGCTGGCTGTTGGGTGGGAAGGAAACAGGGTTGCCAACTCCAGGTTGGGGAATTCCTAGACATTTGAGGGGACATTTGACCAAAATTCCAAAAAGCCTGACCAAATACTGTCAAAAAACTTACAAATTACTGAACAATTTAATGTCAGCCTACTGATAAGCTAGCTGTTTTAAATGTAAAACTATTATCTGGCCTCCACCATCCCCATAGCCAGCCCCATAGTTAGATGTGACCCAGATAAAAGGATTGAACACCTTTTTATTGATTTTTTTTTAAGAATAGAGGACAATGTTTTCATTATTGTACAAAATTTAAGGCAAAAAAAGATTCCCTTTTAAAAATAATCACATACTGCAGATAATAAAATAGCAAAACAGCAAAAACGTATTAAAAACCTAACATAAAGTAATAATTATGGCAACAAAACATAATTATTGTAAGGTAAGACTTGTCTTTCCTTGTACTTTATCTTTGGTTTTTTGATGAAAAAAGAACCGGCAAGCAGCCTGCTATCCTTGGTGGAGGACGTATCGGACTGGACATTGAAACACCCTAGACCGATTGTCCTGCGTGATTTCAGTGTCCATGCAGATGATGTGGCCTCCACTCAGGCAATGCACCTAGTGTCATCCGTGGTGGTGCTGGGACTCTCCCAATATGTAACGACTCCCATTCACAGGGCCAGACACACGCTCGATCTGATTTTCGTAGCAGGGGTCACAGTGAACCGGGTCACTGCCTCAGCAGTGCCATGGTCAGACCATCATGCCCTGAAGGCTCATCTGAATGTTTCACTCCAACCCTGTTTGGGCGGCGAGCAGATTTCAGCTTGCCCATGGAGCCAAATGGACCCTATGTGGTTTCAAATGGCCCTGCGGGATCCGTTGCCCCCTGGTGGCTCATTAGATGAGCTTGTGGAGGATTGGCACAGTTGATTCTTCATAGCCATCAATGAGATCGCTCCCCAACACCCTCTGCGCCCTCACTCTAGGCTGGCTCCTTGATTTACCCAGGTGTTGTGGCTGATGAATCGAAGGCTAAGATGGCTAGAGAGACAGTAGCGGTGGACCTGCGATGAACCCACAAGAACATCTTATAGGACATTTATTAGATCCTATGAGATGGCAGTCAGAGTATTATGCGGCCATGATTGTGTCTGCAAGCTCATGCCCAGCCCAATTATTTAGAATAATTTGGTCTATGACTGTTCTGCCACAAGGCAGACCAAATGTTAGGGAATTGGACACTGGCTGTGAGGTCTTTGAGAGCTACTTTGCAGATAAAGTCCTGTCTCTCCACCGTGACCTCCCTGAGACAGTAAGTGAACTCGAGGCTCCATGCCCGTCTTCTAGTCAGGTTATGGATTATTTCAGTCCACTCAGCCTGGAAGAAGTTGACAAACTGCTCTTAACTGTATGCCCTACCATGTGCTGCCTTGACCCATGCCATCATGGCTAATTAAACCTGGGCGTGATGGGTTTAGAGATGCCCTAAGGGAGACTTCTGGTCTAAGCGTTTCGCTGCTCGGACACGTCCCATCTTGCTCTGATGGTTGCGCCGAGACCCGGCTGACGGGAGGGGTCCAAGTTCGTCCTGGACCCCCAGCCTGGGGAGCTGAGGAGAGCCTCTTCCAAGGCAGTGGCCAAGGAATTGAGGCTCACTTTCTTCCCCGAAAGGTACCGTCACAGTGGAGCCAGCATGGCGCCCATAGACGACTGCCGGAGCAAGCGACCATGATTCTAAAAATGCTTCCAAAAGATCTCCAAGGCTCCAAATTGTGTTAAGCAAAGCTCAGGTGAAAAAAACTAACTGAACCTTGGTAGTAATTGGAAGCGCCTAAGTTTGAAGCATTGGGGAGAGGAATTCAACCCCCCCTTTTTTCTTTGAGCAAACTTTAAAAACGGGTTTAAATCGGAAATAAAAGACTTTGAGCTAAAATAAGTGCATAAGCAGTTAAACAAATGCACAAACTGCTAAAGTGTGCAAAGCGGGACTAAATCGTATAACTTTTGCCTTGTTTTGGAAAACTTACTTCTTGTTGATATTATGGCTGGGAGAGGATGGAGAGTGCCGGATAAAAAACTCGTGACCAGAAATAACATACCAATGACTCCTTCCCAGAACCAGGAAGTAACTACAGATTTCTCCGCACTGCTAGCAAATGCACTGTGCCCCCTAATGGAGCAGATGACTAATCTCAACACTAAGCTTGATAATGTCCAAAAACAGCTGAATCAAATGGATAAAAGAATCTCAGCAACTGAGAAAATGTTGAAAAAGATGGAAAAACAGACTGAGAGTATTAATAAAAGAGTGGATGAAGCAGAGAAGGAAAGATCCCCTGATAAAATGCAAATAACACAGCTTCAGCTGGACAGATCCATGTATGTTCTACGTTTTCATGGGATCCCCGAAGAAAAAAAATGAGGACTTAAAAGAACTCTTGGCAGCTGCCTTGGCCCCATTAATGGATTACAAACAAGAAGATTTAATAAAAGAGATGGATGTGGTCTATAGGACTTATCCAGATTTTATAAAGAAAAATAAATTACCTGGGGAAATCTATCTGAAATTCACAAAATGATCTACCAGAGAACTGGTGTTAAAGTCAACAATG
>NW_015176487.1:204816-223783 GCF_001447785.1 Gekko japonicus | reverse complement strand
CCCCCCCAAAAAAGAGAGAGAGAGATGCCCTAAGGGAGATTATCAACAAGTCCCTCTTGGAGGGACAGTTCCCTAGGGCACTCAAGGAAGCTGTGGTTCGTCCCCTCCTGGAAAAGCCATCTCTGGATCTGGCTGAATTGGCTAATTACCAGCTGGTCTCCTATCTGCCCTATTTGGGCAAAATAATTGAGAAGGCCATGGCAATTCAGCTACAGAGCTTTTTGGATGACACTTCCATTCTAGATCCTTTCCAGTCCGGTTTCCACCCAGGCCACAGGACAGAGACGGCACTGGCCACCCTCACAGATTACCTCCGGAGGCATCTGGATCAGGGCGGATTGGCAGTGATGTTGCTGTTGGACCTGTTGGCGGCATTCAACATGGTCGGTCAACCATTAGTTACTTATCCACCACCTTGCCGACACTGGAGTCCAGGGGCCTGCCTTGCAATGGCTGGCTTCTTTCCTTCAGGGTCGGGGATAAAGGGTGGCACTAAGGGAGCAGTTATCCCAAAGGCACCCACTGATTTGTGGAGTGCCCCAAGGGGTGGTGCTGTCCCCAATGTTACTTAACATCTACATGCGCCCCCTTGCCCAGATTGCCCAGAGGCATGGGCTGGGATGTCACCAGTATGTGGATGACACCCAGCTCTATCTGTTGTTGGGTGGCCAGTCTG
Source organism: Gekko japonicus (assembly GCF_001447785.1). NCBI lineage: Eukaryota > Metazoa > Chordata > Lepidosauria > Squamata > Gekkonidae > Gekko > Gekko japonicus. The sequence goes on along the minus strand of NW_015176487.1, from coordinate 223,107 downwards.
ACTTCAAACCGGAAGATCTGGACTGGGTGTTGCAAGCTGTGGCTGGTTGGCTCAGACTGAGCCAACTGAAACTGAATCCGATGAAGACGGAGGTCCTGTGCCTGAGCCGGAGCAGCCCAAGGGTAGGGATCCTACTTCCAACCTTCAATGGGGCACCATTGGTGCCAGCACCGGAGGTTAGGGGCTTGGGAGTGCTCCTGGATGCCTCACTAACAATGGAGGTCCAGTATCAGCCACTGCCAAGGCAATCTTTTACCACCTCCAGCTGATTAGGCAGTTGGTTCTGTTCCTCGAGTGCAATGACTTGGTGACAGTGATCCATGCGATGGCCACCTCGAGACTGAACTACTGTAATGCTCTCTACATGGGGCTGCCCTTGACTCAAATCCAGAAGCTACAGCAAGTGCAAAATGCTGCAGCCAGGCTTCTGATAGGCCTCCCTATGAGGGACAACATCCAGCCTGTGCTGAAAACACTGCACTGGATGCCGATAGGATACCAAATTTGCTTCAAGGTGCTGGTACTTACCTTTAAAGCCCTTTATGGTCAGGGGTCCATATACCTGAGAGAATGCCTTTCCCCATATGCTCCCCAGAGAGCACTGCACTCAGGGTCACAAAATCGATTGGCCTCCCAGGTCCTAAAGATGCCAGGCTGGCCACAACCAGGGCCAGGGCCTTCTCAGTGGTAGTTCCATACTGGTGGAATGAGCTCCCAGAAGCGATCAGGGCCCTCGGGAGCTTTTACATTTCTGCAAGGCCTGCAAGATGGAGCTCTTCCACCAGGCCTTTGACTAAGGAGCTGCACCAAATAACATCAAATAACTGTGAAGTGACAGTGCCCTGGTCCTTGGGTCTTACCACCAACAGCCTGTGCTGTTGCCTAAATATAGAGACCAAGACGAGCCAACCACCAATATAGATCATCTGATTACAACACTAGTATTGGTTCTGCCTTCTGTAATCATTCTTATAAGTACCTGATCACTTACTAGCACTTTATGATAATGTAGAATTTTATTATTTGTTTTAAGATTGTATATAATTTGTTACCTATATGTTTAATCTCTTTGTAAGCCGCCCTGAGCCCGCTCTGGCGGGGAGGGTAGGGTATAAATTGAATAAATAAATAAATAAATATCGTTATTCACTAACTCTTTCGTTTCTCAGCAGTTTTCTGCACAAGCATTTCCCCCCTTGTCCCCTTCTTCCATTGCTTTCTCAACTCCTTCTAGCATGAGCTGTGCCATGTTGAATCCCACAATATCCATCACCTCTACTTTCATTGTCTCATGTTTTAAGTGGCTAATTATGTTTCTATACTTTGTGGAAAATTTCACCAAATCACTTTTACTCTTACGAACAAAGTCCTTAAAGTACTTCATAACCAAACTGAAAACAATCTGTCTTCTCACTGGGAAGTCATCATGTTTCCCCAAAAATGCAGTAATGAAAACTGAAAAGCACAAACTGCATTCACAAAAATCAAAGAAATACTGACTTTACGGACCAGTTTTTTAAAAAAACTGACAAATTACTGACCAAGATGAAAAAACTAACTTTTACTGATTTTACTTACCATTTTCCACCCCTGTAGTGGTTAAGATTCCCCACTCCTCCACATGCTGCCAGCTGTATGACCTTGGGTCAGTCACAGTTCTCTCACAGCTGTTCTCTCAAGAGCAGTTCTCTCAGAGCTCTCTCAGCCCTGTCTACCTCACAGGGTTTCTGTTGTAGGGAGAGGAGCGGAAGGAGATTGTAAGCTGCTCAGACTCTGAGTAAAGGGTGGGGTATACATCCAACTCTTCCTCCTCCTCCTCCAGGAAGGGCTTGACCACTCCCTAGGTGGAAGTGAACCATCTCCTCTAGGCCCGTCTGAGACCCTCCTAAGACCCTGCCAGGGAATTAAGGAAGCCCTAGCATCTGCCCCTGCACTGAAAGAACCGCACAAATATCTCTTTGCAGCAAACACACTGGGTACTATAGGGGGCACAGTAGAGCTAGCAAGGTGGGCACGTCAGTTCCTTCTCTCTGCTTTCCTCTTCCTCTGCTATCCCTTTCCTACCTAGACAGCTAATCTCAGGTATTTCCTTCCTTCTGGGCTGCTTTTCCTCCTGTTCTCTCTCTCCAGTCTTGGAAAGGGCAACATCTGTGTCTTCTCTGCGTTAGGTAGCTAGTTAGAACACCTTGCCTATCTCATCTTTTCTATCCCAGAACCAATAAAGAATATCCTTTTCACAAAGGAACATGCATGAAGCTGTTTTATACTGTTTAGACCTGTGGTCCATCAAGTGTACTGTCTACTCTGACAGCTCTCCAGGGTCTCATGCAGAGGTCCTTTACATCACTTGAACCTTTTAACTGGAGATGCCAGGGATTGATTTTCCGGAGCAAATCATGTGCTCTAACACTGAAGAAGAAGAGGAGATTGGATTTCTACCCTGCCCTTCCCTACCCAAAGGAGTCTCAGAGTGGTTTACAATCCCTTTCCTTTTCCCCAACAGTCACCCTGTGAGGTAGGTAAGGCTGAAAGAGCTCTGAGAGAACCGCCCTTGAGAGAACAGCTCTAAAAGAATTTATGACTGACCCCAAGTCACAACAGCAGCTGCATGTGGGGGAGTGGGGAATCAAACCTGGTTCTCCCAGATTAGAGTCTGCGCTCTTAACTACTACACCAAACTGGCTCTACAGTGAGCCATGGCCCCTACCCACATTCTTTCCTAAAGCAACAAGCGTCCTGTAAATTTTATCCTAAAACAGCCTCCCCTCCATTTGTGCACAGCCAGGTCAAGCTAACATTATAAAGGCAATTTCTGGTCACTATTGCAAGAGATCACTCCGGAGTTTCTCAGGAACGTGTTACTTGGGAAAACTTAATGTATACTTTAAACAGTAGTTAACAGTGGTTAAACACACAGTTTCCACCAGTATTTATAATTCAACAGGCAATGCTTTGAAATATATTAGAGGGAAGGTTACAGGTCTCATCTTGAGCAGATCTTCATCGGAATGCACTTTGGCATCATTAAACCACAAACAGAATATGTTTCTGGGATTCCTTTACATTTAGGTGCCCTCAGAGGTTCTATTAGTCAGTGGACCACATCCCTCCATTTCCACACAGTCCTGGGAGAAATTCCAAGTGCCTGTCTCCATGGGAGCTATGCAGAAATGCATTCTTTCTTTGGCGGTTTGAAACGAGCAAAACCATTACTCTGAGTTTTAAAAGTCCCCCCCCCCCCCAGCAAAGAACAGGGAGGGAGTCAGTTCAATTGCTTTCCAGACTTACCTCAGCCCACCTTCATACAAATGCTAATATGTCTAGACAATGGGATGGTCAAGTTCTTGAGCCCCCTCTCCCAACAGAGATTTGGAGGAATTAATACTAAAAGGACTTCAGGAAGAAACTCCTGGAGACTTCAGGAAGAGCTTCTTTGGCCCAGCCTGATCTGGTTAGTGGGTGGGGAAGTAAAGGTAAAGGTAATGTTTCCCTTGCTCGAAAGCCAGTCGAATCCGACTCTAGGGTTGCAGTGCTCATCTCCGTTTCAAAGCCAAAGAGCCAGCGCTGTCCGAAGACATTTCCGTGGTCATGTGGCCGGCATGACTAAACACAAAGGCGCACGGAACGCTGTTACCTTCCCACCGAAGTGGTACCTATTTATCTATTTGCAATTTCTTGCTTTTGAACTGCTAGGTTGGCAGGAGCTGGAACTAGAGATGGGAGCTCACTCCATCATGCGGCACCCGGGTCTCGAACTGTTGAACTACTGACCTTCCACAGCCTCCAGTTCAGCGTCTTAACCACTTGAGCCACCGCTCACAAAATTCTCAGCATCTTCACTGAACTACAGTTCCCAAAATTCTGCGAGGAAACCATGATACTACTTGAACCAGTGTAAAATTGATAATGCACTTAGGTGGTTGAGCCCTGTAAAAACAAACATCCTGCCAATTAGTATCTAGTAATTTGTTATCAATAAATTCATGTTATAAGAGGCATGGAATTTTAACTAGAATTCTAATCACAGGCATTTAATGGAGAATCAGCATTTCCCTGGGCCAGTATTTCCCAAAATATTAAAGTCTTATTAGTGGAGAAAACACATGGGAATTTCAGCCTCAGGCTGTTGTAGTGGTTGTTGTAATTTAGAGATACATCCTTATAGAAGCATAGAGGATGAGAGTTTCCAGAAGATCCCTGCTGGCTAGGAGGGAGGAGATGCAGGCAATAGAACTGAGAGAGCAGTCAGGGAAGCTAGGAGAATACTGTGTTTGTTTGGCAATAAACTATTATATTTACTTTTACAAAAGGAAAGCTATAATCCCACAGGGAGGGAGAATAAATACAGAAAGAAAGCACTAATCTCCAGGAAACTAAGATAGTTATATGAATCTTTATTAAGACACATTGTTACTATTAAAATCTCCAAGACAAACTTCTCACTGTTAAGAACTGAGGCTCTAAGAAACTAAGCTTCAACAATACTTTGTAGCCTGTTCACAATACCATAATTTATAAATACCACAAAAGTTACCTCAGTTTTCTCATCCCCTGCCTATTCTTAACCCAACCATGCCTGTTTAATGATGTCATCATTCCTGTTTGAACTTTACTTCATGTCAAGATCCATTTAAAAAGGAAATAACAAGTGGACTCCTGCTTATCTATAATAAATCTCTGGCCTGGGCAAAAGCCAAATATCTTCCCTATCACAGGGTGAGACACTCAGAAAGTCATAAACCATTTATTACCACACGCTACCAAGGGGTTGCTCAGAAAGAGGCTGCGATCACACGCACTAAATAATCCACTTTCACTCCACTTTCAATGTGTTTTCCAACTGGATTTTACTGTGTGAACTGGTGTGTGTGATCACAGCCAGAGATGGGAACAGAGTTTTGACAGAAAAATTAGCCTGACAGTAAAAGAAAGCAGAAGGGGTCTGTCATAGAAGCCCAACAGATTTTCAACAAAATTAACAAACATTTTCAGAGGAATTTCATATATCATGCTTTCAATTTTACTGGGTCTGACCCCATCCCTTAAATCACAGCCTGACACCTAGAAACATGGAAAGTTAAGTTTTTCCTAGTATTTCTTCAAATACTTGCTTAACGTCTTGAGACAGACTGCTGTGCAAGACACAGGAGCAGATCCTGCAAAAGAAACACCTGTCCACTCAGTTCTACAAAGTACCTGACCTGTGGACAATTCAAGAAAATATACTGAGATACTGCAATGAGACCCACCCACCCCCGGTTTTACTGTGTTACATTACGGATGTTTTTGCTAGGGTTATGTTGCTGAATCTGTCACATTCGTATCTGTCAAAACAATGTCTTTCCCAATCTAAGAGGCTCTTTTTCATAATCCAAAATGCATACATTCTCATACAGTTGATTAAAGGCCAGAAAGGAGCTAGAGTGGGGTCAAGAAGCACACACCATATCAATAAGCAATCAGAGTTAAAATGGGTGGTGTGACCAAGAGTTTGTTCTGAGGAAACAATTCCTTGTTCCATAGCTGCTTTAAGTATAATCCTCAAAGGAAGAGGCTGCCACTTACTTGTGTATACCAGACACAAGCCCTGTTCACAAGGTGCAGTGAATGCATGTACAATTTATGTAACTATACACAAGATTTTTCATTATAAGTGCATTCATGCTACATTCAACCCATGTACTTTGAACGTGTGATTGAAACCCCACATTTATTCGGGCAGTCATCTTCATTTTATTTGTAAAGTGTACACACATTGGCTCTTTCTTACAAACAGGTGTATGCATGAACATACAGACTGCACGTGTGTTCACAGTAACCTGTGAACCGAGCTCTTGTGTTCAAGGCAAGCCTACTTGGGCTTTGGGATTCTAAAGACCACTCGGAGCATGTTCTGCACAAGCTAGAAATGGATCATCTACAAATGCTATAGAAATAAAATAAGATTTTTGAACAGTGAATGAAGCTAGAGCAAAATGTGACCTCCTGTAAAATTAGAACAGTAATCTTATGAAAAGTAGGAATAAAGGTTGCATGAGAGGCTGAAATGAAAATCTAGTTGTTTAACAGGATTAGTTCTGAATAGCACCCTTCATTAAAAAAAAAGTTATTCGGTCACATGAATGATTAGCTGATCCAGCCTACGCCAACCCCAGTTAAACCAAATCTTGTTTACCTAAATTTTCTCTGGTAATTTTCTTTTTTTTGGGGGGGGGGGTGTTGTTATTTGATCCTAAAGAAGTGTTCATACAAGTAAACAATGTAAAAATACACCCAGTGCATGTAAAACAATTTCTGTGTATATTTTAGGACTAAGCTTGCCAGTTACCTGCCGGGGTTCGGGATATGTCTAGCCCCCAGCTCCCATTGCCCGTCATTACCCCAGTGGCTGGTAGGATGAAAATAATATCAAATATTGCTGTCTGCACAATGGTGTTATGTCACTTCCAGGTAAAACTATAGATTTCTAGTGATCCTTAGAGTGGTGCGATGTCACATCTAGATTCTCCCGAGAAGTGATATAACACTGTTATGCTGATGATGCCCCCGTGTCTCTCACCCCCCCCACCTCCGCTTATGACTCAGGAAGTAAACGCAGTCTTCTATGGCGGAAATATTTATGGCTTGGCTTACTTTTACATATAATGCCTGTCTATTCGCAGAGTCAGAATGGTCTAGCAGTTAACGTGTGAGACTAGGATCTGGGAGATCCAGGTTTGAATCCCCATTCTGCCATGGAAGGTTGCTGGATGTTCATGGGCCAGGCCAGTCACACACCCTTAGCTTAACCTACTTTACAGGATTGTTGTTGTAAGGATAAAAGGGACAAGGGGAAAACAATGTTGTAAGCTGCTTTTGGTCTCCATTGGGGGGGGAAATGGGGTATAAATATCTAAATTCATAACTGTACTTAAAATGTACTGTTTGAGCATATAGAGTTTCCACCGGGGGGGGGGGGGGGGGGGGGAGATGGGCAGCTAGAATTGCCAGCACCAGGATCAGAAACTCCGGAAACTCCTGGGGATGTGGGGATGAGGCCTGGGGAAGACAGGGACCTCGGTGGGATATAACACCACCACAGAGCCCACCCTTCCAAGCAGTGTTCCCTCTAAGCTTAGTGTGAGCTAGCTCACAGGATTTTTTAGCCTCTAGCTCACACGTTTGTCTTCGCTCAAGAAGGATGGCTCCAGAGCAAACTAATTTATGCAGTCGCCAAATCGCTCGCTCACAAATTTAATGCCAGTAGCTCACAAAGTAGAATTTTTGCTCACAAGACTCCACACCTTAGAGGGAGCAGTGCTCCAAAGGATCCATTTTCTCCAGGGGAACTGATCTCTGTAGTCTGGAGAGGAGCCGTAATTCTGGGGGATCCCCAGGTCCTGCCTGGAGGCTAGCATCCCTAGCATGATATTTGATATATCCCAAGCCCTGTTCACAGTTGCGTACAATGTATGTGCATAAACAGGAGCAGGAACACACACACCCCCGGCTCTACTCCGGACATCTGTATGTACAGAAAAGCATAGGGAGTAAGCCCCTACCTGCACACATATGCCTGAATGTAGATGCTTCCCTTGGTTTCAGCAAGGGTTTTGGGGGTACTGCATGCTCTTGTAACAGCTTTTCATAGGTGGTTTGGACACTGGACCAAATCCAGTTGGGGGGGGAGCCTGGGCCTTTGTGCCTGCTTCCTTTGGTCTAGGAACCCCCATATGGGTCTTGGAGGTTGGGCCATCCAGCAGTATGCCCAGCTCAGGGGCTGTCGCCTGGCTCTAGCCCTCAGGTGGCAAGAGAACCACTCATTGGCTTGCGTGCAAGTAGAACCCCTGCACTTGCCATCTCTTGAGGTTTTCCCCAGCAGGTGGGCTGGGGTGATGGTTGGTGCCATCAGCCAGCAAGCTGGCCACCTGATGCTGGATCCGGGCTCGATGCTGTGCAAAATGTTCCCGCAATTGTACTCCATAAAAGCTGTGTGGTCTATTTTTCTCCAGCAATGTGACTGTGGTCTATTCTCCCTGCACCCTTCCTCCCTCCCTTGCCCCTGGAGCAGCACAAAAAATCCACCTAGTAACATTACAGCAAGGCCAGAAAAAAACGGGTCTATGCCAAGCTACAGAATGTGCTGACAAAATAATCAGGCTGTTTTGAAAATATATTAAGCAAAATGTCTGTCAGGTTCTTCAGCATACAGACATACAAAAGAAACCTCCATTGCATAGAAATATTACCCCAAATTAAGTGCTACAGCAATAAAGAGGAAGGGTACCAAATCCACAACATGTAAAAATCTCTGGAGGACTGAAATGAACTTGTACTAGAGGAGGGAGTCTCTCAAGTAACATTTGATATAATTAGTTCCACTGAGAATAAAGTTGTGAAGTAAAAGGTGATCAGGTAAAATAGCAGCTAATAGGAATGGTTAAAAAATAAGCCCTTGCCCCCTCATCCTGGCCTCTCACTCCCCTGGGAATGCTAAACCCATTTGGGCAACAATTCTATTTCTGTTCTCCTGAGACTGATTATAAAAGAGGCAAAATTCAAAAACAAAAAATACATAATACCTTTTATATGCTTGCACAGTGTTATTTTGACTAATGCAAGATATTATGCAGCTTTTGTTTTGGGATTTTGCCAGGGAGCAATGGGATTATTTTTTGTTAGAATTGTTAAAAATTGAAAAAATAAATTAAAAAAACAAAAAAACAAAAGAGACAGTTCATCTACTTTGCTTCCTTCCCCCACATAAAAACCCCCCAAAGCTAAGTGGCACTGGGCAATATATTGAAAATAATCTTTCGAGGGCTTAGGCCTTAGGGCTTGATTTGCTATCGATTCAAAGTTCATGGTTTGATGTGCCAGACGTTTTCTGATGTTTGGCAGGCATGCAAACACACAAATCTTGACCAGCCCCATAGTTACTGTGTGGCCCATGGGGCCCGCCCCCTAGCAGGTTTTATAGGCCCCATTCCCCAAGCCTCGGCTCCCCCTCCTCCCAGGACCCCTCCCCCTGATTTCCTGTTGGCGGGGAGGAAAAGGGTGGTGATTTCAGAGGCAGCAGCAATGCAACTATCGGCAGTGGTGGCGAGGCTCGGCTGAGAGTGGCCCGGGCAGGTGAGCAGGAAGGGTGGGGGGGAGAAGCCTCCACCTTGGGCTGCCTGCCACCAGACTCTCACCGCACCACCCACCAGTAGCAGGTAAAGACCTGGCAAAGCAAGGAGGCAGGTGGGCACCTCCTCTGACCCAGGCCAGGCATGCTCAATTGTCAGGGCCGGCTCACCCACTAGGCAAACTAGGCATTCGCCTAGAGTGCTGGGCCCTGGATGGGACGCCGAGCTGTGCCTCCCCCCCCACCAAAAGCCTGCAAGCAGCTCTCCAAGTGTCAGCACTTCGCTAATTGGGGAGAGGCATCCGGTGAGCATCCCTCGCCTGGAGACAGGATCCCCCCCACCTCCCTCCCAAACTGCCTTCAGAAGCAGAGCACAAGAGAAATCTCTCTTCCATCTTGGAGGGCGCTGCAGGAACATGTGGGGCGTGCTCGCTGGGTCTGACAGCTGCGGGGGGGGAGGCGGTGGCAGCGGTAGCAAAAGGGTGGCTGGCTCCACAGGTCTCCAGGCCCCACCGGGAGGTTGGCATCTGCACCACAAGGCAGCCTCGCCTAGGGCGCAGAAACACCTCAAGCCGGCCCTGTCAATTGTGCTCCGGTGTACCAACAAGCCTGCATGTAATACCTTCGTGGCCAGCCTGGCCACCACACACCTCACCTCCCCTTGCCTCAGGAGGAAGCCAAGCGTGGAGGTTAGGCTGCTGCTGGAGCCACACCATGGGAAGGGGCACTCAGGAGTCTTGTGGAGGGAGGGAGCCGGATGCTCTGCAGGGAAGGCCTGCCCTTGCCAGGGGGAGGGGGGAGCTGTAGCTGCTGGGCATTACCCTCCGTTGCCCTGGAGCCTTTGATTTTATTAGCTGGTGCCCCCCCAAAGCCCCATCCTCAATAACTCCCTAGCTATGAGGTTGACCTTGATTGTTTAGATTTCTTTACTCCAATGACAAGGCAATCCTGTTAAACATCACAATCTTAAGAAGAACTCTGCCCTGCTGTGCCCATTCACTTCACTGGATTTAGAAAGATGTATCTCTGTTTAGGTAATGTAAGGAGAAGGAGAGATGTATCCAGTAGCAACCCAGGAAAGACGGAGGTTCTGTGGCTGGGTAGGGGGGAGGGCTCAATTGGGTTGCCAGCTCCCAACTCTTGAGGGTGTGCTTCTATCACCGGCACAGTCTGCCAAGAGTCTGGGCGTGACTCTGGACTCTTCCTTATCAATGGAAGCCCAGGTTGCTAAGGTTGCCAACCTGGCATTTTCCAAACTTTGCCAGGTTAGGCAGCTGGCTCCCTACTTGTCTCACTCTGGTGGGAGGCCAAAATGGCCAGGGTCCAGCCTACCTGAGGGACCGCCTTTCTCCATATGTTCCCCCAAGGGCACTTCGGTCGGGAGGACAACATCTCCTGGAGATTCCAGGCCCGAGAGAAGCCAAACTTGCTGTGACTAGGGCTGGGGTGTAATCCATGCAATGGTCACCTCCAGGCTGGACTACTGTAATTTGCTCTACGTGGACTTGCCCTTGTGCCTGACCTGGAAGCTTCAACTGGTCCAAAATGCAGCTGTGTGGGTCCTCCTTACAGGGACCCCTCATAAAGCACATATCCAACCAGTGCTGCGTTAGCTGCACTGGCTTCCAGTCGAGCACTGGATCAGGTTCAAGGTTTTGGTTTTGACCTTTAAGGCCCTTAGCAGTCAGGGACCTACATACCTTTGGGACTAGGGTTGCCAAGTGCCATCTTCACCCCCAGCAGGGGACTTTGGGAGGCGTTCCCGGAGGGGGCAGGGCATCCCCGACGTGATGATTTGCCCATGGGGGATGTCCCCCCCCCCCCCCGTTCTTCCATTCTTCCAGCCTGCCGGCTCCCTGCAGTTAAAGGGGCCCCTTAAGTGCAGGGAGCTGGCGTTTCCGCGTGCCCGATCTCTCAAGAGAGAAGGGAGAGGGGTGGCGGTGAGTGTTGGGGCTTGGAGGCGAGGCTTCCCCCAGCAGCCAGTTGGCCGGCGGTGGGTAGAAGCCCCCCAAAATGGGGGACCCCTGCCAAACTGGGGGGGGGGGTTGGCAACCCTATTTGGGACTATCTCTTCCAGTATGCCCCTGGAAGAACATTACGCTCAGGAAATAAGAACTTGCTGGTGGCCCCCGGCCCGAGAGAAGCCTGGCTGTCCTCGACCAGGCCCAGGGATCTTTCAGCCCTGGCCCCTGCCTGATGGAACACTCTGCCAGAAGACATCTATGCCCTGCGAGACCTTTCTGCAGGGGATGAAAGGCAGAGATGTTCCACCAGGCTTTTGGTTGAGGACAGCGATGGGTCTTCTTCCGGCACTCTCATATAATTCCCCATCCTGCAAGGCTCATCCCCCCAAGGAGGCTGGGGAGTTTAGGATCCTTCCGCCATTTTATATATGGTACATATACTGTTTTTACCTATTGTTATTTATTGGATTGTTTTAAATGTTGTTGTACGAGATTGTATACTAATTGTAAGCCGCCCTGAGCCCTACTTGTAGGGAAGGGTGGCCTAGTAAATCCAATTTAATAAATCAATCAATAAATAAATGTTTGAGTTAATCTGGGTGTTAGGTGTAACTGAGACTGGTTGACAATGGTCAGAAGATGGGTTGATAGCCATTCCTGGGTACTTGGTTGGCTATTGTACTATATGTATGGGTCATTACTGCTTCCAAGGTACAAGGAATAATCACACAAAAGAGCTTGAGTTGACTAGATGGCAAAAGATGGGTGCTTTGCTAGGCCAGAGGATCTTGGGGTACAAAAAGACATGTGACTTGGTGAGGGGGGGATATGGTGGACAACTTTCTTTGCTGAGGATTGTATTAGGGTGTTTTTATAATATCTGCTTCCTGTATAGTGTACAAGCAGACTACAACAGATTGGCTATCCCCGCCAAAGGTCCTGATAGAGACCCTGCATCTCAAGGTGTTTCACCTGCATCCAACCTATAGCTCCATGTCTTTCTCTTTATGTCCCCTCCTCAATTTCAGCTGTAAAACTGGCTCAGAATTATTTATGTTCTCTGGCCCACTGGCTAGAGTATGTTGCCTTTCCAGACTTCAAAAGGCATTACATGTCAGGCCTGGAGAGGAATTCCCAGATACCATGGAATGTTAATACTGTTAGCTCAAATTGCTGATACCCAGCAGACAAAACCACAGTGATAATCCCATTCCATACACACATTCTCCCACCCTCCTATTTCTATCACCCTCCTTCCAGCACTTCACTCATGCTCAGTCCATACTCTGTTCATGTAGAACAGCCTTATGCAAAGAAAGAAGAAAAATATAAATAATTTAATGGCAATGATTAAGCTTTGCATGTTAAAAACATCAAACACTGACGTTTTGCCAACTATTCTTCCTCTTATGGTAAAAACTAAACTGACTGCAAAGCTCAACCAGACTATGCTATAAGTATTTGGTACAACAGACAGAGTTTATTTGTAAAGTAATTTATCCCAGAGGCTTCCAAGTTCCTGCTCCCAGTTTTAGAAATATGGGCTTTTTCTGGAGTTTATATTTTCCCACCACTCATGTGAGAACTGAAATTTTCCCCTCAGAAAAATGTGTCCCTGTGTCAAGGGGCATTGCCCTAAAAATGTCAGTAGTAAGATAAGCTAAATATAGCACCAGGCCAAAATCTCAACTTCTTGACTATAAACAGCCATCTAGGGAATGAATACAAGAAAATGATTATACAGCACACATACAAACACACTTTTATTGTATCTGTCTTAGACTGCCTAGCCAAGGTTCTCTGATATGTTATGTACAATCCTAAATTAAGTCTGAGAAACTCCAGTCTGTAGTAGAACCAAAGTGCAATTTGCTTCATTTCCAAAGATGAGCTATTTCTTGCTATAGCTGATTTTAATATAACTGCTGTTGATAATGTTGCCTAACTTGGGTCCAAAGGACCCACATAAGGCTTCAAGGGCACAGAGCTCATACATGGTGAAGAGCATGGGCTTCATAATTCACACAATTATTGAATGTATCCTCCCCCCAACACACTTTTGACTTGTCCTCCTATCTAGAACAGGAAAGCCACATGCAGGGTGAGAATGATGCAGCATGGTGCCAAGTAAAGCTTTGTCCCCAAATGCTTCTTTAGCTACATAATGTTCCATCAACTTGATACTGCATCATCCTCATTGACTTAAGGACAATGTCCCAAGAAGGGAGCACTGAGATTCAAAGGGACTGGATAAACGATCTAGCTTTAGAACTCAACTTGGTGTTTTCCCACTGGCGAGATGATTGTCACTAGCATGCAGTGGCTCTTTACCTATGTACTTTGCACCTTCTGCCACATTGGTTGTCTCCCTATGTCTGTCAAACAAGCTCCTACTCCTTTAACCTCTCTTGAACTACCCCAGTCTTCTCTTATTTTTCCACTGCAGTTTGAATCTCCCCAGCTCATCCCTGCAACCCAGTGAGGATCCCTACTTTTTATTTTAAATGGAAACTGTAAAATCCACTGGCCAAGATAAAAGTGTCTGCCCGTCATCATGTTGACATCATCATATAAAAGTTAAGTAGTAATAAAAGTGGGCATCATGGGAAGCCATCCATCAGCAGAACACTGACGAAGTCAGGCAAACCCCCCCCTCATTACACAGGATTCATAACTATATCCATTAATACAACAAGGCACCAGTGTTCCCTCTAAGCTGAGTTAGTGTGAGCTAGCTCACAGTTTTTTAGCCTCTGGCTCACACATTTATGTCTCGGCTCAGGAAGGAATGGCTCCAGAGCAAACTAATTGATGCAGCAGCGAAATCGCTCGCTCACAACTCTAATGCCAGTAGCTCACAAAGTAGAATTTTTGCTCACAAGACTCCACAGCTTAGAGGGAACATTGCAAGGCACCATTAGGGAAAGGAAAAGATGCTACTTGCTTGGGATGCCGTATCTTCAAGACATACGGCAGATTAGTTTGAATGATGGAACATACCTCTGCTTTTCAACAGCACAGGGCCCTTTGGACTCTTCTGTACCATGTGAATCCCTACCTATACTGTATACTTTTTTGTTTGTTTGTTTGGCATACCCCAGTGACTGTTATCCCCCCCCCACGGGTTGTGTTGTGTTTGTGTAGCTATGTGTCTTTATTGAATTTTAAAAATATTTTATAGATACATTTTAAATTATGTTTTAATGTTCACTGCCTTGGGGGACCCCTATTTTGGTGGAGAGGAAGCACAAAAATGTTTTAAATAAAATAAATAAATGTGTGGGAACAACCAGCAGATGGCAGCCTGAAGGCTGTAGTTGGTGCACAGGAACAGGTATAAGGAGCAGGTCCTTGAGATATGTGGATCTTTTGCTTTGAATGGCATTAAAGGTCATAACAAGCGCCCTGAATTGACATTGGTGACCACATTTTGGACCTGCTGTAGTTTCAAGGTCATCTTCAAGGGTAACCCCACATCAAGTAATCCAACTGTGACACATGAGTAGGCAGCCAGAGGTGGCGTATAGCATGACTGGGAAGAAGGATGATCGGGCTGAAAGTGATGTGCCATTGCAGTTGGGAACAGAAGCTGGCTGGCCAGTTGGAGAGTTTAAAGGCTGGTTGTGGGGGAAGCGGGGGGGGGGGAGGCTGCTGGAGCTGCAGAAGGAGCTGCAGCTGAAGAATTGGCAGAAGGAGCTTTGGGCAGCAGCAAAGCAGAGAGTGCAGCTATGGAGAGCTCACCAGAGGCATCACAAGGAGGCCCAGCAGGACACTCAGGAGTTGCCTAAGGATGCGTGGGAGAGGCCAACAGATGTATGAAGCAAGGAGTGAGAGGACTGAAAAGAAAAGACAGGACTAATGTGGTAAAGGGAAACTGCTTGAGCAGAAGATGAGAAAGGGTGGTGGGGGAATGGAGTGATGAGAATATTGGGAGAAAGATGGATGAGCTGAATGTTGTAGGCCTACAGTAAAAGGCAGGTGAAAGCAAAATGTTAAACAAGCACTAGAGTGGCTGAAAAGGAACCTGGAAGGGTGGTCCTGCAGATTTGGCAGGAACCCTGGTCTGAGGTCACTACCAAGGTCACGCCAACCACGAGGTTACAGAAGCATGAATTAGCATGGCCAGATTGGCTTTCTGAAAGGAGAGAACCTAGCCTTAGCCTGGTCTTCAGCATGGATGGCAGTTTCCAGCAGGTGTACAGGTGGGGGCTCCTGTTACCTCAGACTCCGTGGTCAGTCCAGGCCACTATAAACCATGGTGGACAGCCAGGAGGGTAACGGTACTGGTAACCAGTCCAGGGAAGGGCTGCGGTTTCCCTCCAACAACGAGGAGGGGGAAAGCAAATCCTGGCTTGAGGCCACAACCCACTATGCAGGTAGAGAGAGGTGTGTAGGGGCAGAGGAATTGCGTTTCGATTCTGTTTAATTTCTGTGCCCAGGTTATGTTGAAGTGCCTGTGTTTATTTTCATGCCTAACCTGTATATAGTTAAATAAATCTTCCTTTTTGAGTTTAAAAAGCCTGGTGTGCCTTAACCACATAGTCCTCCCCACTCTGCATGTTACCAGGGGCAAAGGGAGGCCAGGGGTTGCCAACTCTTCAGGGGGCACCCAAAGATCGAGGTACCCGCTTCCCAAGGTGGGGAAATCAGCCAGAGGGGTCTCACTGTTCCTCTAGGAAGGCGGTGTCAATTCAGTGAGTGGTGGCAGCATTTAACGGAGAGAAATAGCCCCACCAGGTAGGGTGGGAGGCCAAAATGGCCAGGGTCCAGCCTACCTGAGGGACCGCCTTTCTCCATATGTTCCCCCAAGGGCACTTCGGTCGGGAGGACAACATCTCCTGGAGATTCCAGGCCCGAGAGAAGCCAAACTTGCTGTGACTAGGGCTGGGGCGTTTTCGGTGGCGGCTCCTACCTGGTGGAAGGAGCTCCCGGAAGAGATCCGGGCCCTGCGGGACCTCTCTCAGTTCCGCAGGGCCTGCAAGACGGAGCTCTTCTGCCAGGCCTTTGGATAGGAGCCGCCGCCACTACTCAGCCCTAGTGAATTAACATCGAACTAACATTGGACTGCCTGGCCCCCAAGGGTGGAACGTAGTACCAAACATGGCTCTAGGATAAGATCAAGGGTAGCTATGTTGAGATAAGATCTTTCTTCTCTTGCTTGAAACTTGCTTCTAATGTATTGTAAATTGTTCATTTTATTGTAATTTATTGTTTTAATCATTGTATTGTTTTAATCTGGCACTTAGTGCCCTGTAAGCCGCCCTGAGCCTTCGGGGTAGGGCGGGGTAGAAATTCAAATATAAATAAATAAATAAAATAAATAAAACAGGGGCTTGCGGGCCACAGGACGGCACCTCAGTCTCCCAGGGCTGAGGGCGGGTCCCCATTTCGCCACACAAGGTATGAGCTTTCATGTGCTTGCACAACTCCTCAAATACAATGAAATGGACTTTACTAGTCTATAAGGCAGAGGCTAGACATCAAATTAGCATACAACATAATGAAGATATTTTAGCAGATGCAAACAGAAATAACAAACTAAGTTTATAATGTCATTGTTGTTTGGATTTAATTCCAGGGGGAAACAGTGAAGCAAATAAATGTCAAAATTGGAGACAGATGTGTAAATGTATCCTTCTTAATTGTGGAGTGCTAAGAGTAATTAACTGATTCATTGTGCATTTGGCCCTACAATACAAACGCTGCACTGTTTCTTTTATCTCTATGGTGTAGTGACTAGTGTTGAATTGGGAACCCCAGCTCAGATTCCTAGTCCACTATGATGTAATATTGCTGTTTTCAGAATGTGGTTTTTAAAATATATATGTGTTTTATTATTTATTTATTAGTTTCAATTTATATCCCTCTGTTTGTGTTCTGTGTATGTTAGGGGTCTTTTCGTAGAAAAAGAGCTGCAGGAGCTCATTAGCATACGGTATGCTAATAAGCTACTAGGCTATTAGCATATGCCACGCCCCCTGACATCACCGGAAGTGATTTCAGAAGGGGAAGCAAAAGGGGGGTAGGCATCTTCAAAAGCCTCCCCTTCCCTTCCCCACTGGCCTGGGGTGGGGAGTGAAGAGTGAAGGGGTTTAAAGTTTAAACCCCTTCTCACTAGAGTTGGGCCACAGAAGGAGGAAAGAGGGAAGGGGAGAGAGACAGTAGAGAGAAGGAAAGAAGGAAGGAAAGAGGGAAAGAAAGAGAAGGAAAGAAGGAGGGAAAGAAAGAGGGAAACGGAAAGGAGGAAAAAAGAGAAGAGAAGAAGGTGGGAAAGAAAGAAAGAGAGAAGGGGAAAAGGAGAGAAGGGAAAGATAGAAAGAAAAGGAGAGAAAGAAAAGGAAAGGAGGAAAAGATGGCAAAGAGATGGAGGTAGGGGAGGGAGGCTCTCCCACCCCCCCATCAAGCCCCCGCCACCCCCACGGATCCCTTACTTACCGCTTCAGCAGGGCCCGGGGAAGCCGGCGGTGGGGCTCTCCTGGCATCCCCCGAGCCACAGCGCTCCTGCGTGGGCCCGGGGGATGCAGCGGCGGGGCTCTCCGACCTCCCCTGAGCCCCAGCGCTTTCAGTGCGGGGAGCTAGGGGCGGGGCTTGCCGCCATTAGTGTGGGCTCCTGGGCTGCCAGAGCAGCACTCCAGTGCGCTTCGGCCCCAAAAGACCCCTGTATGTGTGTACAAATATAACATTACAAAATTAGACACTTTGAATCACAGTTATATGGGGGGGCAAGTAGAACCTTTGTCCAAGGGCCCATGGTGGTTCTTGGTAGCCCTTGGCCTGTCTTGTAGTAGGCTATGTCTGGGTACAAGTCTGACTTAATCAATCTGTTTTTCTATTTCATTGGGTGGGTATTATAATCCGAAGATTGCCTGTTGCAAATTCTTTAGATGTTAATCCCTGTCTGAGGAACTGGAGCCAGTGGAGCTATTAACCCAGTGTATGGCCATAGAAAAGTTTTTTATGTACTCAAGATATTAGCTGGAAGCATATAGATATGTGTAGTGGCTAGTGGGTTTTCAGTACAAAGTGATACTTCAGTATAAGGTGGTCCAGCTATAGAGATATATACAAGAGACATATATGATATAAGATATACCCGCTACCTGCTTTCATATATGATATAAGATATACCCGCTACCCGCCCCGGGTCCCCCGAGCCCCGCCCCCAGGTCCCCCGAGCCCACGCAGGAGCGCTGCGGCGCAGGGGAGGCTGGGAGAGCCCCG